>NC_043014.1:54606421-54651421 GCF_006345805.1 Octopus sinensis
CTCCAACTGTGGGACTTGTACCTGACATCTACCTCCTCTTCTAACAACTTAGTATTGTTCCCTGCTCCCCACATTCTTCCAGTTTTTCCAGGCCTCCTTCTTAGCATTTGTAGTTCTTTATCACGTATCTCTGGATTATCCTGGCTCCTGCCCTCGTCTCACTCAGCACTGTTCTATGTTTAGTGGCACATTCTTCACCATGGAACCACTTAAAATTCAGCCATCATCTCTCTTTCCTGTTTCTTGTTCAGATAGAAAAAATCTACCTGACATTTATTCTAGATCTGTAATCCAGTCCATTCGGTTGGTAAATGATGAGATTGCTGGCTTGTTTTGGAAATTTAGTGTTTTAAATAGTTATGTCATTTGCATCACAGAGCTTCAAGCCTCTTAATCTGCCTTCATCCCTTGGATCATCCATTAGCTCCATAAATATACTGAAGCAAGCGTAATGGTGTGGCTCAACATGACTATTAAAGTTACGAGCCATAATAACGAGATCATTGACATTGATTATCAAGTTACTCGGCGGAAGGACCTCATCAGAACAGTTCTTTTGCTTGTCTGTCTATGTGTCCTGATTGGATGACATCATCATCATCGTCATAACATCTACTTTTCCATGTTTGCATGGGTCCGACAGAATGCACTAAAGTGAAATCCTTACAGCCTGATGCCCCTACTAGTCATCAGTTCTCATCCATTTCCAAGCAAAGGCAATATTTTGCCATGGCTGCTGGTTGTGTTTTTCGTGGGAGACGGGAAATGAAGAGCATTGTTTGTATGACTGCAATGGCTGTTAAAACTATCATATGATATCAGGACAAGGAGAGAGACACACACACACACACACTCTCTCTCTCTCTCTACAAAAGACTTCTTTCAGTCTTCATCCACCAGATCCAGTGTTGTCATTAGACCCAGAAGGATTTGTACCTCTGTTCCTTTTTTGTGAGGTTAGTTAGTTAGTTAAATTTTTGGCTCAAAAAGCAAAAAGCAAGGCCATGTAGGGGGACATGGAGTTATGTACAGGGTGGTGTTCATGTAAAGAGTTCAGGCCACTTGAGGTCAAGGGAGACTTTGAACAAAGTGGCCGTTGGCATCTTCACCATCTCGTCCGGCAGCTTGTTCCACGGATCCGCAACCCGGACGGAGAAAGTCCCTCTCCTTCGATTGAGATAAAATCGTCGCAGATAGAGCTTTTTGGAATGACCCCGCAGCCGACGCTCTGGAGCAGGAGTGAAGAACAGCTCTTTCGAGAGGTTACACTTTCCGCTTATGATGTTGTGAGCGAGAATGAGATCACCACGGCGGCGGCGTTTTTCTAGAGAATAAAGGTCGAGCGTCTTCAGCCTTTCTTCATAAGACAAATTCTTGAGACCATGAACCATGCGGGTAGCCAGCTTCTGGACTCTTTGGAGATGCTGTATGTCTTTGATGTGTCTGCCTGATGTTTGCTTCCATCTTCTTGAACATGGCACTCATCTATTCACCCCTATATAGCTACAATCTCTTCCATCCCTATTTCCTATGTTAATGGTTGTAATCCTGAAATCGGGTACCTGACATGGTGAGACACCTTCTCTGGTTTGTGGCTGAGATGTTTGATGTTTGTTTTCTCTCTCTGAATGGAAGAGAATTTGTGCAATAATTTCATGACCCAAATATTTGTTTGTTCTCAATACATCCAGGTGGGTTGAGCTGCAAAATATGCCAAAGAAGTAAACTTCCATCCCTTGTGACGACGGCACATTCAACACACTCAACTTATTGGCACAAAAGGATTCTGCGACTCCAGTGTTTCAATGTGTTGTGTCTCATCAGCCAGAAGTACCCCTGACCTTTGAGTCTGGCCAAAGCAGTTGGCCTTTGTTTATAGTTTCAGTGAACAAATCTTTGCTGATTGGTGCTTATATGAAATCGATATTTGCACCATGTACAGCAGGATCTGCAATGAATATCTGCATATTTATTATGCATCCATCTAGGCTAGTTCACACACACACGCACGCATGCACGTGTGTTTGTATGTAAATTAAATAGGATTGCATAAATATCCAAACCTCATTTCTTTGAATGATCTCGACTGACTTGGCACATTTGCATGGCTGAATTATGTAACCTAGTTTAGTTCTGTAACTGGTTCCTCCTTCATTACTTTTTCCTCTATTATCTATTTCCAACAGCCCAACCAACTGAGAACTCGGTTCTTCCTCTTCTGTTATTCTCAATACACTAATCATAGCAATCGTTGTTTGATATACGAGAAAGAATTAGATACCTATTTCTTTACTACCCACAAGGGGCTAAAGACAGAGGGGACGAACAAGGACAGACAAACGGATTAAGTCGATTACATCGACCCCAGTGCGTAACTGGTACTTATTTAATCGACCCTGAAAAGATGAAAGGCAATGTTGACCTCGGCGGAATTTGAACTCAGAATGAAGCGGCAGATGAAATACCGCTAAGCATTTCGCCCGGTGTGCTAACGTTTCTGCCAGCTCGCCGCCTTTTTCTCTTCTCTCACTTGGAGATGTGACAACCCTTTGGTGCTGGTAACTGAATGACAGGAAACAACATAGTATGGAGGGGGCTGTTTGGTTTTGCCAGGGACAAGGGATTAGTTAATGAACAGAGAGAGAGTCAGTGTAAGGTAGAGAGGACTCTAAGTGTTGCTGCAGTTGGGGCAGCCTCTGTAGTGCTGCTGGCCATGATAGAATGTGCCCAGTGCTCTTGTTGATGTAGTTGGCATTGACTGATGCCAGTGCTGCCTGGCTGGCACCCATGCCAGTGGCACATAAAAAGCACCATTTGGGTGTCATCAATACCAGTGCCATCTGATTGGTTCCCATGCCGGTGGCACGTAAAAAGCACCTACTACACTCTTGAAGTAGTTGGTGTTAGGAAGGGCATCCAGCTGCAGAAACCTTGCCAGGTCAGATTGGAGCCTGGTGCAGCCTCCTGGCTTGCCAGACCCCAGTCAAATCATCCAACCCATGCCAACATGGAAAGCAGACGTTAAACGATGGTGATGATCTAGTCATAGAAAACATACCAAAAATGGAATGTGTGTGCAAAATATCTTAGCTCCATGTATGAGGATGGAAACTGTGGACAAAAACTGACCTGGTCTCTGATGGCCTTTACTCTGCTGCTTCATTTATGTGTGTGTGTGTGTGTATATATATATATCAAAATAAGCAACAAGAATGACTCCGGTAATTTGGTACGATCGTTTTGCACTACATCATATTATTAAATGTTGTAAGTATTACAGCAGATTTAAGATGCTGAGTACTCATCAGCCAATTATAGAGGTTTTCCATTAATACAAAAGCTTTCAAATCAAGTAGTAACATTATTATTGATATGAAAATTTTTGTATTAATGGAAAACCTCTATAATTGGCTGATGAGCACTCAGCATCTTAAATCTGCTGTAATACTTACAACTTTTGATAAAATGATGTAGTGCGTAACGATCGTACCAAATTACCAGAGTCATTCTTGTTGCTTATTTTGATTATAATCACCCCGCAAATTTTTATGGATAACACCATACAGAATTCTGGTGCATCTAAATTAAGTACCATATTCATTCGAATCTAAATTGTTGCTGAACCTATATATATATATATATATATATATATATATACTTGTATAAATCTGTACATATATGTATATAAGTGTGTAATACACACACACACACACCACTCTTGACCCTAGTATCAAATGTTATACATTGCTGGCCACAATGCACTTCCTTGCATTATTTTCAGATGATGCCACCCACTGACTTGGTGGGGTGTCACACTTTATGTATGCGTGTGTGTGTGTGTGTATGGGGGATCTGTATACTTACACAGGTGTGTATGTGATTGTGCACATTTATGAAGGCATTTTGGAATTACAGGTGTAACAGAAATAGATGACTTCACAAGAGAGGCAGTTATGAGTATGAATAATTTATACACGAAGCAGATAGAGGTGGATTGTGTATGTGATATACAACAAGCACGTGTGTGTACATAGATTCATATGTGGAGGCAGGCCTAAATAGATTTTATGAACAAGTGCTTGGATCTCATCTGTGGATTTGTAACTAATTTTGTTTTGTGTTTGGTTTTTGTCTGATTATGTTTTCCTTCAAAATGTAACGTGATATCCTACTGTGTAATATTAATATTCATATTTATGGAGCTTTAATCTATGAAAGAATTTATTCATTTTTTTTTGTGTTTATTTTGTTATTTTTGAGAGCCTGTTTTTGTGTTCACACACACACACACATTATATATTTGTGGTGATTGTGTCGGTTCGCACATCCTGTATTTGTTGTGTTTATCTTAGTTTGTCAAATAATATCATCTTTACCTTTTTTTCATTTTTAAAGACATTTTCTTTGATAGCAGTTTTTTTTTTTTTCTTTCTAAATATTAACCATATTTGGCTGTCTGTCATATCACTCTATCACATGGTTCATGTTTTTGGGATTGTCTGAAACATTTTTAAAAGAACCATGATGTGTCTTTAAGGTTTAAAATTGTATTAGTTTCTGAAGATCATACTCAGGGAGAAAGCATGGGTACTTTGCTAAAATATCATGAATCTGTTTGAAATATTAGCTCTACGGTTATTTGTATAACTTATATTGTACAATCTTTGGATTCTGGTCTCCATAGACATCAACTCAAGTATGTGTGTGCGTATCAGTGCTGTGGAGTCAATTGTTCAGGTGACATGTCAAAGCTATTTGACTTCAACAAGAATCTCCCAGGTGTTAACTCCTCAGATTCCAGCATGTTGGTGCCAGTTAAAAATGTCCCCAAATGGTGCCACTTGTGTCCACTGAATTGGTCAACCATTTTCCTTGATCCAAATTTTCAAGAAAGATTTTTAGTTCAAAGAAATGCTTCATCATGGAATAAGTCCTTCCGTGAGGTATCACCTGACTCCTTTTCTAGTGCGTCTCTGGAGAGTAGCATCTATTTTAAGGGTTCACACAATAAAGGTTTCTTGCCTCATCTTGGCCAATCTCTGTAGCTGCATCATAATCTCTTTAATCCATCTCTTGTTGCACAACCCATAATCATCTCAAAACTTCTTCCACTAACTTCTGGAGATATTTACTGGTGTGATGTGCATGAATGCCTTCTAATCTCTGTCCTAAGTTTTTCTTTTTTTCCCATCACCAAATCCAACATTAAAGGCTAAAATAGTTGACTCTGTGGCATGCATCCATTCTTATTAAGTCAGAATGTCTCTTTAGACTTTTTATTGAAGTTCTTCCTTATACTTGGCCTCTTCAATTACCATTTTTCTTATAATTCCTCTTTTTACAGAAACTTGATGTTTTCTAACCATTTCTCCATTAAAGCCTAAAAAAAATTACTGGTGATGAAAAAAATAGAAAAACCGATAAAAGTACTTTGGTTTTCACAACTGTAGTTGATGATGTAATTTTAAAACTTCACTCGATGTCATTGCTGTGGTAATTTTGTCGAAAGCAAAAAATCTGATGGTTGTGTTTGTCTTCCAATAGATTTTAGTTTTGAAGTAGAAGAACTCTCTCTCTCTCTCTCTCTCTCTCTCTATCTATCTATCTATCTATCTCTCTCTCTCTATCTATCTATCTATCTATCTATCTATCTGTATCTATCTATCTCTCTCCACTTCAAACACTTTAGGATGAAAACACTGCAAGTGTCTTTATAAATTTGCTCTTATAGATAGGTTTTTTTTTGTTGTTGTCTTAGTAATACTACTGATATTTACAATTACATATTTTTTGCCCATCATCACCACCATCACCATCATCATCACCATCATCTACAATACACTGACACAGATACATATGTTGTGTTTCTTGTCTGCTTTGATTGTAAACTATTCCAAACTCACCCATGTTGTTATCACCGTTCTTCCCAATGTGAAATTATGCCGAACGGTTTCAGCCAACGTAAATTATCTTCTGAGAAGAAATAATTGTAAGTTAATCAGGTTAGTATTTGTGAAATTGGAAATTTTAATCTATTACAATTTGCATTTAGTCAGAGAGTCTGTAGACTCTTTTTACAGTTTTACCGATTCCAACTCTGAATCTGGAAACTTAATAATTGCATCTACATACACTCAACAGCCATCATCATCATTTAACTTCTTTACTCCAGTTGTCTGCTTTGGAATGGTTTCTGCAGCTGGATACCCTTCCTAATGCTAATAGATAGATAAATAGATAGATCGATAGATAGACAGATAAAGGCGGTGCGCTGGCAGAGACACTAGCACGCCGAGCGAAGTGCTTAGCGGTATTTCGTCTGCCGTTATGTTCTGAGTTCAAATTCCGCTCAGGTCGACTTTGCCTTTCATCGTTTCGGGGTCGATTAAATAAGTACCAGTTACGCACTGGGGTCGATGTAATCGACTTAATCCGTTTGTCTGTCCTTGTTTGTCCCCTCTGTATGTTTAGCCCCTTGTGGGTAATAAAGAAATAGATAGATAGATGAAGGTGCGAATATTGCAATGTGGTAAGAAGTCTGCTTTCCAATCACAGGCATGGAAAAGAGAGGATGTTAAAATAAGGATGAAAATGATAAAAACATTTAAGCGTGTGTGCGTGTTGGTTGTGGATGATAAAGTACCTGGGTGATGGGTGAGTTGTGTCCCTTTACTTTGAAAGCGGGTTTGGCTGTTTGATAAACAGATCAATATCATAAGAACAAAACAAGAACACTGGAGTCATTGTAATTGACTAAGAATTCTTAAAGGACTCACAGGAGCCATTTTTATATATATATAGGTGCAGGAGCGGCTGTGTGGTAAGTAGCTTGCTTACCAACCACATGGTTCCGGGTTCAGTCCCACTGCATGGCACCTTGGGCAAGTGTCTTCTACTATAGCCTCGGGCTGACCAAAGCCTTGTGAGTGGATTTGGTAGACGGAAACTAAGAGAAGCCCGTTGTATATATATATATATATATATA
Source organism: Octopus sinensis (assembly GCF_006345805.1). NCBI lineage: Eukaryota > Metazoa > Mollusca > Cephalopoda > Octopoda > Octopodidae > Octopus > Octopus sinensis. The sequence goes on from NC_043014.1 coordinate 54,613,407, forward strand.
TAATATATATATATATGTTTGTGTGTATATATGTTTGTGTGTTACCGTATTTATTTTGAGATGCTCTGTGTTTCATTCAATTAATTTTAAATATAAGAAAGAATTTAGTAAAAGAACTTAATTATCATTCAGTTAGTGTTGGAAACATAAATTGTGACTAAGGTTTGGTGGAAGATTTTAATTCAAAACTTATGAAAACAAGACATTTGTACTACAAAGCCAGAGGCAGTTTTGGCTGGGTTGGTATCAAAAGGGTTAAACCCTTGAAGGCCATGCCCCAGCATGGCCAAAGTCTAATGACTGTGATAAATAACAGATGTGTGTGTGTGTGGGTAGTAGTAGTAGTGTCAACTTGTTTGTCAATACATTCCAACCTTATAAGATCCAAAGTATTTAAATCTCCCCAGATACACCACGATTAAAAAAAAAGGGGATTCCAAACAGAAAAATTGGGTCTTTCCCGTAGTAGTCGTAGTGGTGGTGGTGATAGTATTAGTTGCAGAAGAATGGTAGAAATATTCTAAAACTGCATTGGAGAAGGTGGAATGGTATTTGGGGCATGTGTCTTGTGCAGCTTTTATGCATGTCATGCACAGTAACTAAGTGGATTGATTGTTTTAAATTAAGGCATCGTTAAGGGGGGAAAAACAAACGAAGCAAATAAAAAAAAAAGAAGAGAAGAAAGAGGAAACCCTTCTGGAATATTTGTTATTTCCTTGTAATTCCTCCGTGTGTGTGTGTGTGTTGTATGGAAACTTTCTCAACACTTGAGAAATACTTGACAATTCTTCTTCTTCTTCTTACTGTTTGTAACAGAGTTTTTCTTTTTTTTCTGAATTGGTTGTTGTTTTGTTCCATTTATACAAACAACCGAGTTTTTTTTTTTTTGTAAATGTGTGTGTGTATATGTTTATATGTGTATGTATATTTGTGTGTGCGTATATATACACACACATAGACTGAGTGTGTGATAGGTGAAGCGTGATATGGCAAGGGATTACTGTATGTAAGTGTGTGTGTGTATACACACACTCACACACACACACACGCACACACACTTATATACAGTGATCATTTGCCATATCACGGTTCACCTATCACACACTCAGTACATTACGGATTTTTCTGGCTAATAGATGTAAATTCCTATCATGGACTCCTCAGTATATCGTGGGTTTCTACAGACAATTGCTATTTATATTTTTTTTATATTTTAATTATTTCTGTAGGAGGTTTTGGAACATAACACCCGCGATAGTTGAAGGAATACTGTACATGGATACATTTATATACATATATACATATATATAGGTGCAGGAGTGGCTGTGTGGTAAGTAGCTTGCTAACCAGCCACATGGTTCTGGGTTCAGTCCCACTGCGTGGCATCTTGGGCAAGTGTCTTCTGCTATAGCCTCGGGCCGACCAAAGCCTTGTGAGTGGATTTGGTAGACGGAAACTGAAAGAAGCCTGTCGTATATATGTATATATATATATATATATATATATATATATATATATATGTTTGTGTGTTACCGTATTTATTTTGAGATGCTCTGTGTTTCATTCAATTAATTTTAAATATAAGAAAGAATTTAGTAAAAGAACTTAATTATCATTCAGTTAGTGTTGGAAACATAAATTGTGACTAAGGTTTGGTGGAAGATTTTAATTCAAAACTTATGAAAACAAGACATTTGTACTACAAAGCCAGAGGCAGTTTTGGCTGGGTTGGTATCAAAAGGGTTAAACCCTTGAAGGCCATGCCCCAGCATGGCCAAAGTCTAATGACTGTGATAAATAACAGATGTGTGTGTGTGTGGGTAGTAGTAGTAGTGTCAACTTGTTTGTCAATACATTCCAACCTTATAAGATCCAAAGTATTTAAATCTCCCCAGATACACCACGATTAAAAAAAAAGGGGATTCCAAACAGAAAAATTGGGTCTTTCCCGTAGTAGTCGTAGTGGTGGTGGTGATAGTATTAGTTGCAGAAGAATGGTAGAAATATTCTAAAACTGCATTGGAGAAGGTGGAATGGTATTTGGGGCATGTGTCTTGTGCAGCTTTTATGCATGTCATGCACAGTAACTAAGTGGATTGATTGTTTTAAATTAAGGCATCGTTAAGGGGGGAAAAACAAACGAAGCAAATAAAAAAAAAAGAAGAGAAGAAAGAGGAAACCCTTCTGGAATATTTGTTATTTCCTTGTAATTCCTCCGTGTGTGTGTGTGTGTTGTATGGAAACTTTCTCAACACTTGAGAAATACTTGACAATTCTTCTTCTTCTTCTTACTGTTTGTAACAGAGTTTTTCTTTTTTTTCTGAATTGGTTGTTGTTTTGTTCCATTTATACAAACAACCGAGTTTTTTTTTTTTGTAAATGTGTGTGTGTATATGTTTATATTTGTATGTATATTTGTGTGTGCGTATATATACACACACATGGACTGAGTGTGTGATAGGTGAACCGTGATATGGCAAGGGATTACTGTATGTAAGTGTGTGTGTGTGTATACACACACTCACACACACACACACACACACACACACTTATATACAGTGATCATTTGCCATATCACGGTTCACCTATCACACACTCAGTACATTACGGATTTTTCTGGCTAATAGATGTAAATTCCTATCATGGACTCCTCAGTATATCGTGGGTTTCTACAGACAATTGCTATTTATATTTTTTTATATTTTAATTATTTCTGTAGGAGGTTTTGGAACATAACACCCGCGATAGTTGAAGGAATACTGTACATGGATACATTATATACATATATACATATATATAGGTGCAGGAGTGGCTGTGTGGTAAGTAGCTTGCTAACCAGCCACATGGTTCTGGGTTCAGTCCCACTGCGTGGCATCTTGGGCAAGTGTCTTCTGCTATAGCCTCGGGCCGACCAAAGCCTTGTGAGTGGATTTGGTAGACGGAAACTGAAAGAAGCCTGTCGTATATATGTATATATATATATATATGTGTGTGTGTGTGTGTCTGTGTTTGTCCCTCTAGCATTGCTTGACAACCGATGCTGGTGTGTTTACATCCCCGTCACTTAGCGGTTCGGCAAAAGAGACCGATAGAATAAGTACTAAAGGCGGTGCTCCAGCATGGCCGCAGTCAAATGACTGAAACAAGTAAAAGAGTATACATTATACATACACATACTTACATACATATATATTTACACACACACACACACACACATGTAACCACATTTCAAAAGGGGAATATATTGGTGTTGTATAAGGAAGAGGGTCAGTTGTGTTCTGGGTAGGACTGTCCCCTTCCGTCCCCTGCTCTCCTTTCCTCTACCCCATGTCAATTCTTATTGAAGTGATGAAGAGAAGAGACCCTCTCAAGCCTCATACAAAGAAAGGGCATCCAGCCATTGAAAATATGCCAGGAGTAGCATGCAGTAAGAGCCAGGCATGAACTTTGCAAACCTCATTGCAGGCTGTTTGTGAAAGGCGTGGGGCAGGGCAGAGGAAGGGGGGAGAGGGGGGTGTCTCTTTAGTCTTTCCCCCATGGGACATCCTATCCAGTGCTGATGACATGGCACAATGCACTCAAGATATATGAAACAACAAAGGTTGGCTGCGTTGCTGTGTGTGTGTGTGTGTGTGTGTGTGTGTGTGTGTGTGTGTGTGAAATGATCCAGCCAGGGATGAGGTGTCCACTCAATACTCGTATGGAAAAAACAGGCAGCAGAAATTTTATATATGTATATATATATATATATATTATATAAATTTAGATTTAAAATGAGGGTGAGAAATTTGATATTAATTTAATTAACATCAATTTCACATCAGTGTCCACATAGTGGTCACCCCTCTCATATGTATATATGTATTCAAAATGTGACCGCGTGTGTACCGTTGGCGATTTTTTTCCCTCTGTCTTCCCTTCTCTGGATCTTTCCTTCTCCTTTGTTTCCGACGAAGAGCTCCGCTCGAAACGTTAAACCCTCCTTCTTTCTTGAGCATCCAATAATACTATATTTGTTCCACGTCCTCGCATTGTTGTGTTTTTTTTGTGCTTTCTTGTTTGGATTAACTTTATTATATATATTACCCTGATGGAACAAAATCCCATCGTAACTGTTGAGGAACTAGCAGAGAAGCTTGGATTTGGCCATTCAACCATTCATCGATACCTGCATGCCATTGGAAAAGTCAGCAAATTGAGTGAATGTGTGCTCTTCTTTGCTGTCATGTCTCAAGAATTAACCTCTTTTGGACCGAATAGTGACTGGTGACGAGAAATGGGTTCTCTATAAAAAATGTCAAGCGCCAAAGACAATACGTAGGGAACGGAGAAACACCGGTACCCCAGGCTAAAGAAGGTCTTCACCCATGTAAGGGGTTGTTATCTGATTGGTCGTTTGGTCCAATTTGAACGTTTAAACCCAAACCAAACGATAACAAAGGAGATCTACTGGGATCAACTTGAGCAACTTAAGTCAGCGCTATAAGAAAAGCGACCATCTTTGGCTTCAAAACAAAAGGTGTTGTTCTTCCTTCAGGATAATGCTTGGCCACTTACAGCGAGGTTGACATTCCAAAGGCTGGAGTAGTTTGAATGGGAAACGATGCTCCACCCACCATATTCGCCAGACATTGCTCCATCTGATTATCATTTATTCCACAATCTTCAAAATCATATGGACGGAAAAAATATGAATTCTGTAGACGAGGTCCGAACAGTACTGGAGGAGTACTTTTCATCACGAGCAAGTGAATTTTGGAAGAGGGGCCTTGCGAGTTCTTTTGATTTCTGATCGGTTACGACGAGAGATAAGATCTCACTGCAGTGAGATCTTCAAATCTTAAAAGCTTTCCTTGAGGTAAACATTCCAAGGCTGCACCAAACAGTGACAGCAACAAAAGACAAAGTGGCGATTCCTTTTTGTTTATTTATTTTCTGTCTCTGATAGTTTCAGAATTCACTCATCATCATCATCTTACATCTGTTTTCCATGTCGGCATGAGTCAGATGGTTTCACTGGAGCTGGCAAGTCAGAGAGCATAGTTTCCATGACTGGATGCCCTTCCTAATGCCAACCTCTTTACAGAGTGTACTTTTATTATTATTATTATTATTTTTGCTTAGGCACCATGTATTCTGGACTTCATTATTCAATATGTCCCTTAAAATAAAACAACAAAGTGTGATTTAAGGGAGATTTGGTTGCTATTTTTAGAAGGGCAAGTGATTATATGGCAGCCCCTAATTCGGTCTCCCTCTGAATGACTAGTGTTCTTCCTGATAATTTTTGCTTTTATTTCTCTTCTTGTATTCTACTCAAAAACCATTTCATTGCCTCAAGGTTCTGTGAAAAGATTTCTGAGGTTCTGCAAGATAAAATGTCTTTCAATGAGACTAAATATTTATTCCATTTAAAACCAAAATATGGTTCACCATTTTCAAAATAATAGGTTACTCTATGTTTGTTTGTTTTTTTAATTACGAATAAATTATCATCCCAATTAATGTTTTCTTTAATGACAGGGATTCTCCTCAAAATATAGGAATGGGTTTTGTGAGCCCTTGGAAAGGCTCTATTCACACTTCTTCTCATAGCCCTTTCGATACCAACCCATCTGGAACCACCTCTTTGGTTCTTCTGTGATACAAATTTTCTGTTTTAAAAGGATCTAAACGAAAACCTTCCATTGAAATTCCAAGTTAATCCAAAGACCAGATTTTAAAGTCAAGATTATTTGGATAAACTGGAACAAAAGCAGAGTATTTCCACAGAAATAAGGTACCAAGATGGTTAGAATTAAAATCCCTCCCTAAACTGTGAGGGCTGAGGGCATTTTAAGGCGAGTAACATGTAACTTTGTTGGGTCTTTGTTGTTGTTGTTGTTTGGCCCTCAAGTCAGCCATGATTCAGTAGACCCCTTATGATCAAAGGCATTCCAGTCTTTACACCCAACTCCTATCGATTTTAAGGAGTACAGAATCCATTGTCTCCCTCCACTGCTTCTACACCATTGTGTCTCGCTAATAAATCAATATTTAATGTTATTAAGAAGAGAAAATTAGAAAGAAGTCTCTCTCTCTCTCTCTCTCTCTCTCTCTCTCACACACTTCCTTCCCCTTTCCTCTTCCATTTTCTCTCCCTCTTTCTCTCTCTCTCGCTCTTCCTTTCCTCCCCCCCTCTCTCTCTCAAATGGCTGAAACAACCCTATGAAGTTCAGATGTAGAATTTATAACAGAAATAGTGGTGCTGGTGCGGCCCCAAGTCAGACCTACATCAAAGGGTGTATGATCAAAGACATTGATTCTGCCCTACCTTTAAGAGTTATACGTTCTTGTCCATGTTGTATTTTTCTACATACCTTAATATATATATATATATATATATATATATATATGTCTGTGGACTACATTGTCCAGTGTGTCCTTCCTCTTTTAAGACAGTAGAGCTTGATTTTAGGGTGATTTCATTGCTATTTCTAGCAGACTAAGCTGCTGTGTGGAGGCTTCCTTCTTGGCTCATATACTACACAATCGTTGTTGTTTAGCCCCAGCTGGGGCTTGATCCCACAGACTTATGAAGAAAGGCATTACAGCCACGAGTGATCCTAGGATCTCTGTATCACTGGATCAGCCAGACTCTTGGATGCTTTTATCCATCGCTCGTCTCAATTCACTTCTCCCTCTTTCTTCATCGTGCCAACCTCCTCCGTTTTGGCCCCAAATTGTTTCACTAAATCTTCTTCCCATTCTCACAAAGACCTTCCAATGGCCGTTTCCAATCTCTTGGATAGAACTTGGCGATTGAACAGGTCCATCAATTGTCTTTGAAACTTTCAACATGTCTGGTGTTGTTTGAGGGAGGTTTGGCTGCTATTAATAGGTTGAGTAACAACATAAGCCTCTGTCCCTTACTCATGTTCTTTTACTTGTTTCAGTCATTTGGCTGCGGCCATGCTGGAGCACCGCCTTTAATCGAGCAACTCGACCCCAGGACTTATTCTTTGTAAGCCCAGTACTTATTCTATCGGTCTCTTTTGCCGAACTACTAAGTAACGGGGACATAAACACACCAGCATCGGTTGTCAAGCAATGCTAGGGGGACAAACACAAACATACACGCACACACATATATACATATATATACATATATACGACGGGCTTCTTTCAGTTTCCGTCTACCAAATCCACTCACAAGGCATTGGTCGGCCCGAGGCTTATAGTAGAAGACACTTGCCCAAGGTGCCACGCAGTGGGACTGAACCCGGAACCATGTGGTTGGTAAACAAGCTACTTACCACACAGCCACTCCTGCACCTATACATGCATGAAATCCGGAGACTCATTATTTAATGTGTCCATTTCAGGATGTGGTTTGAGTGAGGCTTGGCTGCTATTTCTAGCTAGTTTAGTGGATTTCATTGAGGCTCCTTCCTGGCCATTGTGGATTTTGATGCAATGTGAGGTAGAGGAATGTTTTGTTTTTTTTGTTTGAAAAGAAATTAAAAAAAAGAAAGGAAAAAGGTAACTAGGTGGTGGTGAAGTAAGCAGCCCCACCAAGCTGAAGGTCCCCTCCATTGTGTGGTTGTGGTTTTGTGAATGTGAAGGGGACATTTGATGACAGGATTGTGTGTGGGGACAATGTGCTGAGAAAGCAAGCATTCAGTGAATGAACGAAGGAGAAAAGCAGTGTTTAGTCAGGTAGATAAGCCCCAAGGTTTTCAGAATGGATGCTCTAAATATAGAGTCTGGCTCCTGGGCCTCCCTTTCTTTTTTTTCTCTTTTTTTATATTTTTTGTAATTTTTTCCATCCTTCCCAATACTTTTGTAAACCTCACTTCAATGAATTCCCCCTCACCCCGTCCCTCCCTCCCACTGCCTCCTTGGCTCTCTTAGTCTGTCCACCTGCTCTTCACATCAGGTGTGTATGATGTTGTTACTGGGAGTTGGTCGTTGCAGTGGTGGTGGTGGCAGCAGTGGTGGTGGTGGTAACGGTAACAGTTATTGTGGTGGGCAGACTTAAATGCTAATTAGCAGTTATCATCTTGCCAAACATTGAGAGTCTAGGTGGCATGCAGTGATGATGATGATGGTGATGGTGATGATGGTGGTGGTGATGGTGATGGTGATGATGATGATGGTGAAGATAATGGTGGTGATGATGGTGATGATGATGGTGATGAAGATAATGGTGGTGGTGATGGTGATGATGGTGATGATGGTGATGATGGTGATGATGATGGTGATGGTGATGGTGATGGTGATGATGGTGATGGTGATGGTGGTGGTGATGATGATGATGATGATGATGATGGTGATGGTGATGGTGATGGTGATGGTGGTGGTGATGATGATGATGATGATGATGATGATGGTGATGGTGATGGTGATGGTGATGGTGGTGGTGATGATGATGATGATGATGGTGATGATGGTGATGGTGATGATGATGGTGATGATGATGATGGTGATGATGATGGTGATGATGGTGATGGTGATGGTGATGATGATGGTGATGATGATGGTGATGGTGATGATGATGGTGATGATGGTGGTGGTGATGATGAAAGCAAAACAGTTTTTCACTGGTGAGTGAGTGTTTAGCTGATTCGGCTGGCAAACTAATCTAGACCTTATGTAGGTTTAATGGGATCTTTTCTACTTTAAAACAAAGTCAGTTTGCCAACATAATTCTTCTTCTGTGTTCTTGCGTTCAGTGTTTTTAACCCTTAAAAATAACATCCGCTTTTTTTTTGTTTTCTTTTATACAACAACTTTATAGGCGCAGGAGTGGCTGTGTGGTAAGTAGCTTGCTTACCAACCACATGGTTCCGGGTTCAGTCCCACTGCGTGGCACCTTGGGCAAGTGTCTTCTACTATAGCCTCGGGCCGACCAAAGCCTTGTGAGTGGATTTGGTAGACGGAAACTGAAAAGAAGCCCGTCGTATATATGTATATATATATATATATATGTGTGTGTGTTTGTGTGTCTGTGTTTGTCTCTCTAGCATTGCTTGACAACCGATGCTGGTGTGTTTATGTCCCCGTTACTTAGCGGTTCGGTAAAAGAGACCGATAAAATAAGTACTGGGCTTACAAAAGAATAAGTCCCGGGGTCGAGTTGTTCAATTAAAAGCGGTGCTCCAGCATGGCCGCAGTCAAATGACTGAAACAAGTAAAAGAGTAAAAGAGTAACTGCTCATAACTGTTCTAATTGTAGATTCTTGGTGTGGCCCTGTGGTAAACATACTTCCTAATCACGTGGTTTCAGGTTCTGTCCCACTGTGCAGCACCTTGGACAAGTGTCTTCTATAGCTCCAGGTCAACCAAAGCCTTGTGAGTGGATTTGGTTGACGAAAACTGAAAGAAGCCCTGTGTGTGTGTGCCTGTAAACTCTTGTCTTAACATCACATGATGGTTGTAAACGAGGCAACGTACTTGCTTCTGGTCTTCTGTGAAAAACCTGTCTGGCAATGGGAGAAGTGTCCCCTTGCATGGAAACAGGTTTGTGTTGGCAACAGTGAGAGCATCCAGCTTTAGAAAATCTGCCTCAACAGATTCCATCTGGCCCTGGAAAACCTTTTTAGTCAATTCTAGGTTTGCCGTGATCCAGTTTGACCTATGGTCAGAAGTATTCTAGATGTGATAATCTTAGCTTTTATTCAGGCATGGTGCACCTAGGACTACATTATCTAATGTGTCTTTTTTTCCGTAAGGTGGTAAGATATAATTTGGAAGGGAATTCTAACTGCTGTGTAGACTTAACACCCACCACCTCACTTTTGGGTATCTTTTCTCAAATCCTTTGTGTTGCAACCAAGCCTTAATCTTCAGTCCCTCTAAGCCTTTAAAAAAAAAAGTCCAGTGACCCCATAAAATGAAAATCCAAGGATGGCCTTTGTTGCATTAATAGTCAGTGCTGGTGTCTTCCTCTCCTTTCACTTTTTCCATCTTCTGCTTTCTTTCTTTATTTTTTACTTATTTTTTTTCTTTGTTTCTTTTTCATATTTCTCTAGTTTTTCTTTTTTTTATTTGTATTTTTTTTTCTCACCTTCTTATCGCCTTTCTTTCTTTCTTTCACATTATTTGCTATAGTTTTAGTAGCAACCAGTTTGAAACCACCCTTGGTTCTACGATAAAAGGTTCCCATTTTAAAATCACCTAAATTAAAACTTTGTTTTCCAAAATTTCATGTTGATTTATGTTCCAAACAACAGTTTAATTAATAATGACAAAATTATTTTACTAAGTTCTTCGTTATTCTCAAAATTAATTGAAACAAAGAAAGTGTAATTCAACAGAAAAATGATAAAAAAAAAAAAAGATTGAAATCTGTCACTACAAATATATTTTGCTTCTTTGATTGATTCTTGGGTGAAAGATTTCTTCAGGTCTCAGACAATTAAAAAGAAAAGAAAAAAAAGTGTTTCTATTTGTTAAAATTGAGAAATTCAATCCAGTTGTGACAACTGTATTAAGTTCACCCCAGGAGTCTTTACATGGTTATTTGACCATCAGATCTCTCTCAAACCTCACCCTACTGTCTTTGAAACTGAAGGACACATTGCATCATGTAGTCTTAGATACATAATGACTGAAGAAGAAGAAATTTAAAAGAACATTATATTCATGGTTGGAATTTCTTTGACCATGGGACTCCTTAGTCACAGCTGACCAGGGGTTAAACAGCAACAACTTCTCAAATGTCCTGCAGTATAATTAATGGAGGCCTGTTATTGTTGTTTAGTCCCAGGTCTGTCGTGGTTGGGAGAATTTTTGATCAAAGCCATTCCAACTGTATCCACTCGATTGCATTTCTGTGTTCAAGGAACTTAGGACCACATTATTCACCATGTTGTTGTGTGTGTTTTCAGGGGGAATTTAGTTGCAGTTTCTAGCAAGAAGAGTGGCCACTTAAAAGTTCCATCTCTGGCTTATGTTGGTAGAGTTTGTTTGGTTTGCTGCTGAACTTTATTATCTGAATTGTTTCCAAAATTGTGTTATATGTACACACGTCATAGGGGTACCAGTTTCCGTTCTAATTTAATCCATCCTTGTTCCATCTGGTCAAGGACCCTCCCTTCTCAATGCACACATACACATGCATACAATGTGGCTTCCATGACAAACAGAATGTTTGTGGCATGGAATTTTCGTGGGAGAGTAAAAAAACAAATGCGCCCTTCCCTCAGGGGTTGTTTTCAAGTCCTCATTTTGTTGACATGGTAGCAGGTAAGTGCACCTTGCCACACCTGTACCTTGGTACTCGGGTCTTAAACAACCAGAATATTACTTAAAGCTGCCAATCCTTCTGCCATTCCCTTTGACTCTCTAACAACTTCACCAATATGTCATTGGTTTGCTGGTAAATTAAATTCTTCAGTTGCAAGTTTTGGATTTTGTCATATCCTGGTGTGTATTCCAGTTGTTTTATGTTTGTCTTATTCCGTTCTTCTTTTTAAATGCCATTTTTTGGGTTGTTTGGTTTTTTATTTATATATTTTTCTTTCACTTCATCAAATAAATTATGACTCAATTCGATCAGGTTTCTTCTCTTTTCCTTCACGTTTCTTTCTCAAATTTATCCAGCATCTTCTTTCGATGGATGTCAAACTTCTTTCTTCTTTTTTTTCTTTTTCATTTTCTGAAAATGTTATTTGGTTTTTTCTGTGACTTTTCTTCATCTCATCTGATTCTGTTTTTTGCCAGAATTTTCTGAATAAATTTTTATTATCTTCTTTCTCATTCCTCATCTTTTCTAATCTCTTTTCGATGGTATTTAGCTCTGAATTATGGCTAATGTTTTGTGCTGGAATTGAAATAATTAAAGAAAATCATGGTTTTCTTTTTCTTCTTCCCACTGCATAGCACATTGGGCAAATGTCTTCTACTACAGCCTTGGACTGATGAAAGCTTTCTTAGTGTATTTGGTAGGTGGAAACTGAAAAAGCCTGTAGTATGTATATTGTTGCTGTGTTTATGTCTCAGTAACTTAGCAGTTTGACAAAAGAAACTGGTGGAATAAGTACCAGGTTTTAAAAAAATTAAGTGCTGGGGTCGATTTTTTTCAGCCAAAAATTCTTCGAGGCACTGCCCCAGCATGGCCACAGTCTATTGACTGAAACAAGTAAAAGAACAAAAGCTGCTTTCATATTCCATTGTTTCGCATGGGTTCTCGCCTGACTGCTTGGTTAAGAATGTCCCGTCACTAAGATTTTGTCGAGGGTCTTATCTTGGTGACAAGTGTCTTCTATCTGGAGTTGACCAACAGGAATTATATTTTGATAAATGGAAACTGTGTAGAAGCCTGTGAGATATCTGTCGTCTTTTCTTTCAGTCATTAGTCTGAGGCCATGCTGGAGCATCACCTTGAAGAATTTTAGTTGAACAAATTGACCCCATTTGTTTGTTTTTTTAAAAAGCCTAGTACTTTTTTAATCAGTCTCTTTTGCCAAACCACTAAGTTATGGGGTCGTAAACACACCAGCACCAGTTATTAAGTGGTGGTAGGGGACAAACACTGATAAATGCACGACAGGCTTCGTTTACTTTCCATCTACGAAATCCACTCACAAGGCTTTGGTCAGCCTGGGGCTATAATAGAAGATACTTGCCCAAGGTGTCACACAGTGGGACTGAACCCAAAACCATTTGATTGGGAAGCAAGCTTCTTGCCACACAACCACACCTATGATTTTTTATTAAAGAATTTTTTCCCCTATTTTCTTTATCCTTTCTGTTTGGTTTACAACATTAGCAAAATCCAATCGGTTGATAATTAGAGACCATCACTCTTTACTCTTTTACTTGTTTCAGTCATTTGACTGCGGCCATGTTGGAGCACCGCCTTTAGTCAAGCAAATCGACCCCGGGACTCACTCTTTGTAAGCTCTGTACTTATTCTATCGGTCTCTTTTGCCGAACCGCTAAGTTACGGGGACGTAAACACACCACCATCGGTTGTCACACAACCACACACATACATATACATATATACTACAGGCTTCTTTCAGTTTCCGTCTACCAAATCCACTCACAAGGCTTTGGTCGGCCCAGGGCTATAGCAGAAGACACTTGCCCAAGGTGCCATGCAGTGGGACTGAACCCCGAACCATGTGGTTGGTTAGCAAGCTACTTACCACACAGCCACTCCTACGCCTATACACAATCAAATTTTTTCGTAAAACTCGTTATATCTCATCATCATCTTTTTTTAACGCTCACTTTGCCTTTTATTCCATCAGGATCAACAAAATAAAGTACCAGTTGCGTACTGGGATCAATACAGGGGGATTCAAAAGTCACCATACATAAGAACAATTATTTTTTTTTTATAAGAAACAGTTTTTAAAAAAAATTAAATTTTTCCTATGTATGGTGACTTTTGAATCACCCTGTATAATCAACTAACTCTTTCCTCCTGAAATTGCTGGCCTTGTGCCAAAATTTGAGGCAATTATTATTATTATTATTATTATTATGGGTTTTTCTTCTTTCAAATTTGCTTCCATTTCTTGCCGAGTGTCTTCCCGACTCCTAGGACAAAGAAACTCATTGTATACATTGGTAGGCCATTAAACTAAACTCACTTTTTTTTTTTATAGAAATAAAGTTAAATTAAAATACATGGGTAGTAATAGTTCTCACATCGACAATGCTCTTCTCAATACGTGTGATGTACCAGTTAAGACAATCTTTTGCACTTCTTGCAGGGATGGTAAGCCAGGGATCATTCTCATATAATTTTCGGTTCCCTTCTTGATCATTCCTAGTGCTCCTACGATCACTGGTATTGTAACCGCCTTGAGATGCCACATTTTCTCAATTTCAATGAGCAGGTCTTTATATTTTCTGAGCTTGTCAAATTATTATTATTATAATTATTATTATGGCAGTGAGCTGGTAGAGTCGTTGGCACACTGGGCTGAATGCTCAGCTGCATTTCATCTGTCTTTACGTTCTGAGTTCAAATTCCACTGAGGTTGACTTTGCCTTTCATCCTTTTCGGGGTCAATAAATTAAGTACCAGTGAAACACTGGGGGTCAATCTAATCGACTGGCCTCCACCCACCAAATTTCAGGCTTTGTGCCTATAGTTTTCCATGAATTTTTCATGGGTCCAGCTAATTATTATTATTATTATCATTAATATTATTATTATTATTATTATTATTATTATCATCATCATCATCATCATTATTATTATCATCATCATCATCATCATCATCATCATCATCAGTGATATCAATAGTAGTAGTATTGTGGTGTTGCAGGTTTAATGGTATTTCTTTCTTTTTTTTTTTCTTCGTAAGTTATTGAAAAACCAAGACTAAGATTACCTGACCTGGTTTTTTTTGGGTTTTTTTTTTGCTTTTTCCATCTCTCTTTCTTTCTCCACCAATCTCTCTCCCTCCCTCCCTCCCTCTCTCTCTCAATTACAATTGCTTCACTTAATCCGTTTGTTTGTCTAAACAAAGTCAAGTCTGACACAATTTCTCACTTTTTTTTCCCTCATTACAGAAATCTAAGATGTCAGGCTTATTAAACATTATTAGGGGTCGGGTGATGGGGTTGTGGGGAATCATCAGAGCATTGGTCTTGCAAGTATTTGTCGTATCTCTTTACGTTCTGAGTTCAAATCCTATCAGGGTCAACTTTGTCTTTCATCCTTATCATCATCATCATCATCATTGTTTTTGTAATCTGTCCCTTTCCTTTCAATGGACTCTCACCCATCATCCTTTGGCAAATAACAGAAGTCATCATCATCATCATCATCACAACTGTGATGGATTGCCCCACAGTATATCGTTATGGATCTCTACCGTCTGAGTTCAAATCCAGCCAGGGTCAGCCTTGCTTTTCTTGAGTGAACTCAGTAGACAGAAACTGTCGATGTGTTTCAGCTAAACTGTTCGATACAGTGCCCCAGTATGGCCATAGTCTAATGACTGAAACCAGTGAAAGATAAAAGAGATTCATTTCTTATTAAAGTCTAAGACTTCTTTCTGTTGCTAAGACAAAGTTCACATTTCCATTTTCCAAAGTCTTATACTCTATGGTATGTATTGAGTACATTTGTGTCCCATTTGTGAAATCAAATTCGCACACACACATACTTAACCCTTTTGGTACCAAACCAGCCTGAGATTGTCCTTGGTTCTACAACACAAATTTTCTCTTCTAAATTAAAAACCTCCATCACAGTTTCACCTTAATTTATATTCTAAACTCCAGATTAGAAAAGTCAGTTGTTTTATTAAATCTTTCATAATTTTCAAAATTAATTGAAATGAAGGGCCACAAGAAAAAGCTCTGGTGCTGGTGCCAGGTAAAAAGCACCCAGTGCCACTCTGTAAAGTGGTTGGCATTAGGAAGGGCATCAGCAGTAGAAACTATGCCAAAACAGACAATTGGAGCCTGGGGCAGCTCTGCAGTTTGCCTGCTCCTGTCAAAGTGCTCAACCGATGCCAGCATGGAAAACGGATGTTAAATGAGGATGATGATGATGGTGGTGGTGATGATGAAGGCAGTGTGTTTCATTAGAATGTAAGAATTACTGGATCTCTTGTCCACTTACCTGTGAATATCCCAGATGTTTGGTCAGCGGTGTTGTGTTTATTATTAATAACTGGCAGAAGTTTTTATTCATAATAAAAGAAACTATATATATATATGTGTGTATGTGATATATATATATATTATATATATTATATATATATGTATGTGAATATATATATATATATATATATATATATATATATATATATATGTATGTGATATATATATAATATATATATATATATATTGTATGTGATATATATATATATATATATATTATATATATGTATGTGATATATATATGTATGTGATATATATGTATGTGATATATATATATTATGTGATATATATATATATATATATATATATATATATATGTATGTGATATATATATATATATATATATGTTGTGATATATATATATATATATATATATATATATATATATATATATATGTGTATGTGATATATATATATATATATCAGTATGTGACGTCGTGAGTACCACCGGCGATTTTTTTCCTCTGTCTTCCCTTCTCTGGATCTTTCCTTCTCCTTTGTTTCCGACGAAGAGCTCCGCTCGAAACGTTAAACCCTCCTTCTTCCCTTCTTTCCTGAGCGTCCAATAATACTTTATTTGTTCCACGTCCTCGCATTGTTGTGTTTTTTTGTTTTCTTGTTTGGATTAACTTTATATATATATCCACGTTTGCTTTCTACTTTCCTGTTTGCATTACCAAACCTACACACACACCACACACACACACACACCCCCCCCCCCGCATGTGCTTGCTAAGCAGCAGACTTCTCAGCCACATGGCTTTGAAACCAAAACAAAACCAACAATGGCAACTGGTTTTTTGTTTTTCCCCCATTCTCTTTTGCCTTCTTGTTGACATTTTATGATAAAACTGCAGCCAGGATTAAAAAGGCCAGTTTATGCTGTGCTGAGGTGATTTAAGTCAATGTCTTTTGTGTTGGTTATTGTTTATATTTGTTATCAACATTTTTATCTTTGGTGTGTGTGTGTGTGTGTGTGTGGATGGGTGTGGAAATAACATTCCTTTATACACGGTGTTCAGAAAGTCTCCACAGTGAATTGTGGGACCGATATTTTTTGAAGACACCATCAACCCCAAGAGATATTGCTCAAATATTGTCCATCCATTTGTAGGTCAACTCACTGAAAGGGAAATTAATAATGCATATTTTCAGCAAGATGGCGCTACAGTACATACTTCATGCATCACCATGGTGCTACTTCAAGAATTATATATATATATATATATATATAACGGGAAGGTTTACGAAAATAAACAAAAGACGAAGGCAGGTAGAGTACAAACAAACAATTGTATTAGTATGGCGCTCAGGAATAGAAATAAAACAAGTCTTTTACGTTTCGAGCCTACGCTCTTCGACAGAAAGATAAACAGAAAAGAAACAAGGAGAGAAAAAAATTGTGTGTAGGAGCTAACGATCCAATACATATATATACACACATATATATATATATATATATATATATATATATATATGCACTCTTTTTATGCCGGTGGTTTCATATCTGCTCTAGACTTTTGTCATATCTTTGAGCAGTAAAATTCTCCAGCCCTCTATATCCCTACTGTGCACACACACACACACACACACACACACACCACTTCACCTGGCCGTCGTTAATTTGTATCACCTAATATTCAAGTAATGTTACCTGCAATAAACTGGTGCCTGTCCCAGGAGAGATAAATGTCTTGCTTTCTCAACACTCTGACTTTGGAGTCAAGCAGTGGAGTGCACTCACGAGCTCCTATGGTCTCTCTCTAAACCACAGACACATAAAAGGACACACACCATATTTAGAATCGGCCTAGAGTTGGATCTCTGCTTTGAATTGCATTTGGTACTTACCTATCTACAGTATCCTACCAATACCTGGTACCTTCATGGTTGTTTTACCTGTGAACTCCATGTTATTGTACCTTGCCGTTTCAGGCATCCTGCATGTTGATCAGCCTACATTCGGATCAATCCTATGACTCATGTGTGTGTGTCTGTGTTTGTGTGTGTGTGTCTGGTGACACGTAGAAGGCACCCACTACACTCTTGGAGTGGTTGGCTTTATGAAGGACATCCAGCTGTAGAAACGAAACCGTAATCAGACTGGAATCTGGTACAGCTCTTGGGCTTAGCAGTTTCAATCAAACCATCCAACCAATGCCAGCGTGGAAAATGGACACCATATGATGATGATGATGATGGTGGTGATGATGTATTTCATGTTACACTAAGAATTGTCTCAACTAAGTGCAATGGATGCATTCCTCGTTACATATTAATGCAGGCCTGAAACATACATATTAAATGATTTCAAAATATCACTCTTTGCTCTGACTTCATTATTACAACTCAGATAGTCAAGTGGACATTAAAACAATCATGAAATATGATGATGGTTACGTGTGTGTGTGTGTGTGTGTGTGTGTATTTCAAATAGAGGTATTATTGCGGTGATTACTTTTATTTAGATCCGTGTAAACCCCTATGGAACGGAACACACATGTGATCACACAGAAGTCTTCAGTGTGTCAAATTGTCCCAAAAGTTGTCCGTATGTCCAGTTGTTCAGAAATTATCAATGTGTTCCTGTTATCTAGAAATAATCTCCAATTATCCTAGAAGCAGTCAGCGTGTTGTTGAGGCACAGTATGTTTACAAATGGCCCAGTGTGGCTCAGCTGTCCAAGTATGTTCATTGTAATAATTGAAACCTGGATGTAATATCTTTGTACAAATGTGTGACGTCACTAAATAAGGGAGCCCTGATACATATTGTCGTTTGCCATAGATTTTCCAGTTTTATCTCAGCTCTAAGACATTAAACCCTTTTGTTACCATTTTACTATTGAAAAACATTGCATTAGTTCCAATTAATTTAGAAAATAATTAAGATTTTAGTAAAATTGTCACTACTAAGCTGGTGTTTGGACCAAATTACCATGAAGATTATTTGTACAAAGGCTTCTGTTGAAATCGCTTTGAAACAGGAAGTTTATGTCCTAAAGACTGGAACCACCTAGGCAGATAAGTTCCAAGCGTTGTGTCACTCTCCTTTTTATTTTTAGGCTTACATTCTCCACTTTGTCTTTCTATGTCCTTCATTTTGTAATGGTAATATGTTCCAATTTTAGGAGATCCTGTTATTACTTCTGGCAGACAGGTATACATTAAAATGAGTATAAATTCGCCCAGACATAGACTTGTGTTTGTCACATAAATAACGTTTGTCAATGGGAAAATGTTAACAACACGAGAGCCGTTGTGATTGTTCTAAAATATGATTCTGATGCATTGGAATCTAAATGGAAATGAGAATGAGTCAGCAGGTCATTATTCCGAATGTTATCCTTGTCAATAAAACCAAACTCTGCACTAAATGCTTTGCTATTGTCAAACGGAAAAATTAAAAGTGTCCTCAATAAAGATGGAAGCCATTATAAATAAATAAATATTTCTGAAAACACATAAAGGTGTTGTAGTGTACAGAAGTGCTTCATAAACATGTATCAGTTGGGGTAGGTGTGGATGGCTGTCTGGTTAACAAGTCTGTTTCTCAACCACGTGGTCTTGGGTTCAGTCCTAGGCAAGTGTTTTCTACTATAGCCTTGGGAGTACATTTGGTAAATGGAAACTGAAAGAAGCTCATCTTGTGTGTGTGGGTGTGTATTTGTTTGACTAAACACTTCCAGAAAGTGCCTCAACATGGCCACAGTTCAATGACTGAAACAAGTAGAAGAAGAATATCAAATTTATGGGCGTGTGCATATGTGTGTGCCTCCACCCATATCTCCCTGTGTCTGTATATCCTTATCTTGACATCACTCATCATCATTTAACATGCGCTTTCCATGCTGACATGGGTTGGACGGTTTGATTGATGCCTGGCAAGCCAAGAGGCTGACCCAGGTCCCAGTCTGATTTGGCAAGGTTTCTACAGCTGGATGCTCTTCCTAACACCAACCACTCTGAGAATGTAGTGAGTGCCTTTTACATGCCACTGGCATAGGAGCCAGTCAGGTGGCACTGGCATCGGCCACGACTGATTTCACTTGGGTCAACAGGTCTTCACAAGCGCGGCACATCAGCCAACGATTGAAAGGTGCTTTTAAATGGGTCAGTTATGTGACACTGGCATCAGCCATAGCTATGGTCTCACTTGGCTTGCTGGATCTTCTCAAGCACAACTTATCTTCAAAGGTCTCGGTCGCTTGTCATTGCCTCGATGAGATCCAACATTCGAAGGTCATGCTTCACCACCTCATCCCATGTCTTCCTGGGTCTACCTCGTCCACAGGTTCCCTCCATTGTTAGGACATGACACTTCTCCACACAGCTGTCCTCATCCATATGCATCACATGACCATACTGGTGCAGTTGTCTTTCTTGCACATCACATCTGATGCTTCTTATGGCCAGCATTTCTCTCAGGGCGCTTACACTCTGTTGTGTGTGCACACTGACATTACACATCCAGCGGAGCATGCTAGCTTCATTTCTTACAAGCCTACGCATGTCCTCAGCAGTCACAGCTCATATTTCACTGCCATGTAGCATGGTTGTTCACACACAAGCATCATACAATCTACCTTTCACTCTGAGTGAGAGGCTCTTTGTTGCCAGCAGATATTGGAGCTTTCTGAACTTTGCCCAGGCTATTCTTATTATAGCAGCTATGCTCTCAGAGCATCCACCTCCACTACTGATTTGGTCACTGAGGTAACACAAGCTATCAACTGCTTCTAGTTTTTTGCCTCTGGCATGTGATGGAATCTGTTTTCTGTACATCTTCGGTGTTTATTGCACCTGTGCATCTGCCACACACCAAAACTATCTTCCCAGTTAACCTTTCTTTGATGTTGCTGCACCTCTTATGTGTCCATAGCTTACACTGGGTAAACATCACCAAACTAGGAATATTATGAACACTGTTGAAGAGTTACAATGTGTAAAAATATGATCAAAATATGATCCTGAGGAAAAATCTGTAAAGGCATTTGGCCATAGGATACATTGAACGAATAAGTGCTCCTCCAACCCATGCCAGCATGGAAAAAGTGGACATAAAATGCAACAGTGTTAATACATATATCTACATAACTATAGGTCTATTGTTTCTTGTCTTGTTATGTTTGTCTGACGGAAGAGAATAAAGGGAATAGTCTTAGAGTTGGAAAAAATTAGCTCATTTCATATTCTCTCTCTCTCTCTCTCTCTCTCTCTCTCTCTCTCTCTCTCTCTCTCTCTCATATATATAAATATATATATATATATATATATATATATATATATATATATATATATATATATATTGTATAGGTGTGTATAAATATGTATATAGGTGTGTGTATATATGTATACATGTGTGTGTGTGTGTATTGGTTAGGGATGGTCTCTGATGATTGCCATATTTAGTCACTAAGTCCCTCGATGTCAAAATGAACTTAGCCAATCACTAAATAAAGATCGATAAAATAGCACCAGACACAAAATTCTGGGCCACAGTCCAAAAAGAAACCAGAGCCTTGAAGTGAGTTAAAGAGTGCTTCTTTCATCTTTTGATATCTTTCCATAAATTAGATGCCTCCTAATTCCTTGAACCATTATTCAAGTCCATAAATCTTCAGAAGAAGAACATCTCTTGCAGAAGAGAGTTCTGCTAATATATTCCGTCTCTTATTCCGGAATCCTTTCTTTGCCATTGAAATACATTCTTCTGCAGTTCTGCTGCCTCCTCTTCAGTATTACCATGATCTCCACCTCATCCTGCAATAATTAGGTTACCAAACGTCTGTGATGCCTTATTCCAGAGTGAATTTCTTGAATTACTTATCATATTCCTTGGCACTGAACCTAAACTCAGAAAACTCTTGTTGGATGGCTGGATGGTTGGTTGGTTGGATGGATGGATGGCTGGCTGGTTGGTTGGTTGGTTGGCTGGTTGGTTGGTTGGATGGCTGGCTGGCTGGCTGACTGGCTGGTTGGATGGTTGTCTGGTTGGTTGGATGGCTGGCTGGTTGGTTGGTTGGATGGCTGGCTGGTTGGTTGGATGGTTGGCTGGCTGGCTGGCTGGTTGGTTGGTTGGTTGGATGGTTGGCTGGCTGGCTGGCTGGCTGGTTGGATGGTTGGTTGGTGGGTTGGTTTGTTGGTTGGATGGTTGGCTGGCTGGTTGGTTGGTGGGTTGGTTTGTTGGTTGGATGGTTGGCTGGCTGGCTGGCTGGTTGGTTGGTGGGTTGGTTTGTTGGTTGGATGGCTGGCTGGCTGGCTGGCTAAATGGTTGGATGGCTGGTTGGATGGTTGGTTAGTCCATTGGCACCTCTCACTTGCAACAATGTCTTTCTTATTTATTCTCTCAGTAAAACAATTAATTCAAGTAAAAACAACCACTTCTCATTTATTTACATGCTGATAACTATTTTTCTTTCTTTCTTTTTTTTTTTTTTTTTTGATTTGTTTGTTTCCCCCCCCCTCTCTTTATCTATGCATAAGAAATATGGAAATATCGCCAAATAAAGGAAGTCTTGGGAGGAAATTAACAGACATTAATGCCAGCACAGTGTCTGGAGATCTTTGCTGAATTCAAAGACCTGGTTTATGGCCACTTGGACATGCAAATAACAACAACAACAACAACAATAATAATAATAATAATAATAATCATCCTTTTATTGTGTCCCCTGGCCTCTCTTTTGAATGCAGCAGAAGGCATGTGCACACACGCAGTCATATGAAAGCGCAGGATGTGCATTCATTGCCCTATAAAAAGGAAGGCCAGGAGAAGGATTGTCAAACAATAAGTTTTTATCATTTTACTTGTTTCAGTCATTGGGCTGTGGCCATACTGGGGCACCACCTTCTAGAGTTTAGTTCTGTGGCTCTCAACCTGGTGGGGGTTAGGTCCATTATAAGATTTTTTCACGGGCCAAATAGATAAAACAGTAAATTGAGGTTCTGTGGTAGTATTGTAGGGGCTGATGAGAAAATTTTGTTTTAGATGTATCTATATTTAATCAACTAAGTTTCTTTGTCTCGTGTTTTCGGCCACTGAAACCTGTTGTCTCAGAGAGTTCCATTGCAAACCCACACAAGGGAAACAGATGAGGGCTTTTGCAAGAAGTATCCATAAAACTAGTTTTTGAACACTGCATGGCTATGGGGGGTTCCACCAGAATAAAATAGTAATCAAAGGGGTCCATAGGTAATAAAAAAAGGTTTAGTTGAACAAATTGATCACACTGGGTTCACTGCCACATGATATGACTCTCCACATGATATGACTCTCCACATGATATGACTCTCCACATGATATGACTCTCCACATGATATGACTCTCCACATGTGTACTGGAGTAAAGTTGCAGAATTATTCTGTGGACTTTGGGAGGCATCATCACGATCTGCATGTTCAGGCATCTACCTGACTTTATGTGATTAATGTCACCTTAATATTCATTATCTACCTGTTCTGTGATGTAGAAGTGATGACAAAATGTCAACATCCAACTAAATTTTGTCTTTGTGACCCCTGTTTTTTTTTTATCATCTACTTTGTGACCCTTGTTTTTTATCATCTCCTTTGTGACCCCTGTCTTTTATCGTCTCCTTTGTGACCCCTGTCTTTTATCGTCTCCTTTGTGACCCCTGTCTTTTATCGTCTCCTTTGTGACCCCTGTCTTTTATCGTCTCCTTTGTGACTCCTGTTTTTTATCGTCTCCTTTGTGACCCCTGTTTTTTATCGGCTCCTTTGTGACCCCTGTTTTTTATCGGCTCCTTTATTGTTTCATTCTCAGTTTTGATGTTGCCTCTCCTTCTGCCCTACATTAATCAATGGACCTTATATCATGCCACATATCATTTAAGGCTCCTTTTCTCTGTTCCTTTGAAGGCATGTGGAAACTCGCTCGGGCCTTCATGAAGGATAAATAGTTCACTTTCCCCGCTTACTTTGATAAATTCCTCAGGCAAGGAAGCACCACCTTTTGTAACATACCACTGCCATGCCTCTTTCTTGGGCTGGATTCAACCTATTCCTCTAAAACCTCCTTTTGCAGCAAAGGGCTTGTTGTCAGTACATTTGTTGAGATTTTGCAAGTTTTCATTGCTGTTGTTTATATTTTTGTTAGTTTTTGTTAGATGTGCAAGTTTTCGTTTGCAAATGTTTAAAATCTGATTGTCTGTGTCTTTGTGAATATATCTTCTATTTCATTGTCACTTTTCTGTTTATCATTTCCTTTTTTTTCTCAAATTCTGTTTTTCTAGTTTTAATTAATTTTCAAATATTTGAAAATTATTTCAACGTTCGCCATTCTTTTTTGGGGTGAAGAGGGAAAAAAACTTATCTGTAAATATAATATGTGACAATTATTCAGTAGCCAAGTTTTCCGATGGCCGGATAACTGAAGAGATGGTGGTGTGGATTTCCACCTCAGCATCTGAAACTCAGAGTTTTATCTTGGCTACCGAATAATTGTCACATATTACATTTACAGATATATATATATATATATATATATATATATGTATGAAACATTTAATATCCTTTTTCACTTTATGTCTAGCACACAAACAATTCTATCACCACTAATAATAATGATAATAATAATTATTATTGATTTTTGACATAGGCATAAGAGCATATGTTTTTGGGTCAAGCTGTAGTAGATTAAATCAACCCAGAAGAATGAAAAAATTAAGTTGACTTTAATTGGATTTGAACTCAGAACATAAAGGGATATGACTCAATGGTGCAGAGCATTCTGTCCAATGTTCTATCAATTCTTCCCTGACACATAAGTTAAGCAATTGACCCTTACGCTTATTGAACCACAGCCATTCAGCAGGGAAGGGCATCCAGCTGCAGAAACATTGTCAGATCAGACTGGGCCTGATGCAGCCTCCTGGCTTCCCAGTCCCCAGTTGAACCGTCCAACCCATGCTAGCATGGAAAGCGGACGCTAAATGATGATGTTTGATCCTGATATTTACAGCTGGATGCCCTTCCTCTTAGCAGCCCCTTTACAGCATCGGCTGGGCAAACATTATTGTGCAATCAGCTCCACAGAGTCTTTCTGCCACTGAGCTAGAGTGTCCCTTCATATGTTAATTCTTGTAGGACCAGCATAGCATAGGGGTTATGAAGAAATATGCATTGAGCATCAGTGCTATATGACTCTCTGTGAAATTAGGTCCTCTGATTAAATTATAGGGTTTCATTCTAACAGATTTTAAGGGGGATTATTACCCGTACATACATGTGTAAACATGTGAGCGTGTGTGTGTGTTGTTTTTCCAAGTGTAAGAGTACTCATGTTGAGTTTTAAATTTGTATGAGGCTGAGGATTCGCTCAGTCACCAATAAGTTTCACACAGTAGTTCATACCCTAATCCATCTTAGTTTGGGAGAAGACACCAGGGTAGAGCAGCATTTGAGAATTAAAGGCATGAATCACCAGCTCCATGTGTGTATGTATGTATATAAAATGTGTATATACACACACGCTCATACACGCACACACACACAAGTATATATACACAAATTCTTTGTTATTCCTTATTTAATTTCCTTTTTGTGATTTCATTTTTTGTGATATTTTTATATATTTATGTACTTTGTTTTTGTAGTTATATTGTTACTATAATTATTGTTATTGTTATTATTATTTCCAGTGATTTTCGTATATTTATGCATTGTTGTTTTATTCTTGATGTTATTGATTGTAATTTTTTTATTTTATTTTAATTTTCGTTTTCTTTTTTCTTTTTCTTTTTTTCGTTTCTCTGTTTCTTTTTTTTTTTTTTTTTTCCTGCTCCTCTCTCGACCATTTTCCAATTCCATTCAACACGAAAGACTATATCTGACCGTCCCTCTAGATTCTGCCGTGTCGTCCCAAAAACCAACAAACATGGTTCCCCTCGAAGGGAACCATTTTAAAAGGGAATACCCCACCCGATGTGCGACTTAAAAGCATCTTACGTATGGTTGGCATTTAGCCAGCTTCCCTTCCGGTGAGTAGGCAATCCACGCCTTTCCCTGCAGACTCTCTCTCTCTCTCTCTGCCTTCTCTCTTTTCCTTCTTTCTTCACCTTCCTCCTTTATACCTGCCTTTCTTTCACTTTCACTCACTCACTCCTCTCACTTTCTCACACATTAGTCTAGTTTCCCTTCCACTAACATTTCTTCTAATCACACCTAGTTTTTTTTCTTTCTTCTTTTTTCTCTCTCTCTCTCCCCTTCTTCAAAAGGCTTATTATTAACACTAGTCTTATCTTTATTAGTATTTCTTTTATTAGTATTATTATTATTATTATTATTATTATTATTAGTATTGATATTTTCTGTCTGTATTTTTTAGTTTCTATTCCATGTTTTTTATATGCTTAATTATTTTCTATTTCTTCAAATGTGTTACGTGTGTGTGTGTGTGTGTCTGTGTTATCTAGTTTATTTTTGTGATGCAGTCTTTTACACACACACACACACACTCACACACACACACACACACACACACACACACTCACACACACACACACACTCACACACACACACGCACTATTTTATACACAGGTTCACATCCATTTTTCCAAGGTAAGCTAGGAAATGGATGGAACAGTTAAAAATGGATTGACAGTTACAAGAACACTGATGTCTAGCATTAACATGTTACATTGAGTGTGTGTGTCTACATGTATGAATGTTTATGTATACACACACACACCCGTGTGTATAAATGTGTATATAAATCTGTGTGTATGATGTATGTATATATTTCTCTCTGTGTAAATCATTTCCCATTGGAGTCTGCTTTGCAAGGGAGACAATCTGCTGGAAATGGAGAGGAGAGACGATTCCACCCAGAGATTCTCTCCTTTTCTGAAATTTTGTGAATAAGGAACGACTACATTATATAATATATATATATATATATATATAAACTCCTAACCACTCTAAGAAATGAATTTTTCCGGTCTCATGGCAAAGCAATGGTTGCTGAGATTTCATTCAGAAAGATGCCCAGTAGTGTCACACTCACATTAAGGGACTTCGCATATGTGTGTTTATGTGTCTATATGTGTGTGTGTATAGTGGTGGGGGTGTCTTTGTGTTCGTCACCCACCACTGCTTTGACAACCAATGTTAGTTTGTTTATTTCCTCATAAGACCAATGAAATCACTGCTGGGCTTCAAAGAAAAGTCCTAGGATTGATTTATTTCGACTAATCTACTTCAAGGCAGTGCCCCAGCCTGGCCACAGTCCAATCAGTGATATAAATAAAAGATAAAAGATATACAAAACAAAGCCTAGAAACGAACGGATGGACTCAGAAGTGTTAATCCCCACCCAACAAACTCTGCACAGAGATCTGTTCAACGATGATGATGATGAATATATGTCGTAATTATGATTATACTAGAGATTATATTGGTTAACTAGCACTATGATCCAGCAACGCCGGGTCATAGTGCTAGTGCATGCATATACAGCTGCGTGCGTGCGCACATACATGTGAGTACTGTCCAAATCTCCGACCAATCACATACAGCTAGCTGGCATTCAATTGGCGTATCAAGTTTCGGGCATTTTGATTGGGTTTTGCATAGAAAATTCACAAAAAAGTCACTTCTATTGATTTCTTAATGGCTTTGCAGGGTGACTGGGGAAATGTAAAGATGTGCACGACCACCCTTGGACAGTTTTGAATGACCACAGAAAATGCGAGCCCTCTAACTGAAAAATTGTGGATTTGTATAAAGGACATGCACACACACACAAACATTTTGCCGTTTATATATATAGAGATGACCAGCTATATAAAGTAGAATTGTCTAATGATTGTTTATATGAAATAATCAGAAAATAAATTGTCACAGATAGCAATGGAACACTGTGCTGGTGGTGGCACCATCGAAACAACACCTGTGCCATGTAAAAGACCCTGGTGCTTGTGCCACCTGAAATGCACCCAGAACACTCTGTAGAGTGGTTGGCGCTAGGAAGGTCATCCAATTGTAGAAACCAGGGCCAAAACAGACAATCAGGGCCTGGGGCAGCTCTCTGGCTTGCCAGCTTCTGTCAAACCATCCAACCCATGCCAGCATGGAAAACGGACATCAAATGATGATGATGATTTATTTTTAATCTAGACAAAAATTTCTACTATAAATGAACATTAAATATATTGTCATCACATTTTATGTCCCATGAAATTATTTTAAAAAATATATATATTGGGAGAATTTGTTTCAAAATGGGGCCTTTTTTTGGTTTTGTTTTGTATTTTTGTCATTTTCTAAAAAATTTAATATACTATTTCAGTTTAAGATTCTGATTAAAAAAAAATGTTTTAATCAATTTTTTTATTTTTTTATGATGATGATGATGATTTTCTATTTAATTAAAAATAATTACCAGATCTTGAACGTCTGATGTTCAAAACTTGTTCCTTTTTTTAATTTAATAAAGAAAAACAGGGTTTTTAAATAAAAAAAAAACCAATCCTTAGTTCTCCTGCCAACCTGGCCATTTCTACATCCCTCTCTCAACCGAACAATAAAACTGAACACAAACTTTTTAAAATCCTCTGTCATTATCGAAAGTAGATTGATTGATTTTTTTAGATAAAAAGCATGATTGCATGATTTCCACAAAGTTACCTTTGTAGCAAATGCACTTTTACAGTTTTCACTCGTTAAGGTCAAAGGTCACCTTTCAATTTAGTTTTTGTTATATTTAAGATGTGCAAACTTTTACAATGTATTTTACACAGCAATTATAATAAATATGGCTAAGTATTCTTTTATTACCTTACATCATAAACCCTAACCCTAAACAAAAGTCAGTGTGTATCGTACATTTGGGATTCTTTTTTCTGGGATTCCGTTTCCCATAATTAGGGATGCACTATATAGACAAGGGGTTGTTATGCCTCAATTGACACACACACACATCTCTTTGGATGTATGTATATATAAACCCATACCAAATAAGTACTTGTGTATAGAATTCACCTGTGTGTATAGGAGGAGGAGGAGGAGGAGGGAGAACAGGCCTGGCTGTGTGGTTAAGACAGTCAGTTTGCAACCACTTGGTTTCTGGTTCAGTCCCACAGTGCAGCACCTTGGCCAAGTGTCTTCTTCTATAGCCCTATGCCAACCAAAGCCTTGTAAGCGGATTTGATAGATGGAAACTGTGATGAAGCTTGTGTGTATATATACATATAAATATGTGTGTTTGTGTTTATATACATAATATGTATGTATATGCACACATGCTAGGGATACAATAGTGACCGATAGAGTGGCTAAAGTGTTGTGGAGGCTTTAATCCTATGACATATAGATGCCTCATTATTCATTTCGTTTCTTGAACCATTTTGTATTTTCTAAAGCCAAAAGAAAAAAAAATCCAATAATTGATTCATTGAAATTAACTGTGGATCTCTGCCCCCTCTCCACCCTCGCCCGCTCCTCTTGTGTTCTGTCTCCGATTTAAGACTGAAAATGGGAATAAATAAAATGTTATATGGAAAATTTACTGCATCCAACATTTTCTTCTTTGTTGGGCTGATCACAGTTGCCTGTTGAGCCCTTTTGCTATCAGTCCACCTGAGCCAACTCCTGGGCCTACACTATAATAAACTTCTAGTTTTTATGTGATCAGAATTAAAACATTCCATCAACGTTTCCTGTCAGTTTTTATTCTAAACACCAATTTAATAACAGCAAAAATTATTTTTCCAAACTCTTCATTATCTTCAAAATTAATTGAAAGGAAGAAAGTTTTATTTCAGTAGAAATATGGTAACAAACAGGTGAACACCTGAACGTAGTGAACCTTTGGTATTTTCACTGCCGCTATGTTCTGAGTTCAAATTCCGCCATGGTCGACTTTG
This sequence comes from Octopus sinensis, assembly GCF_006345805.1. Lineage (NCBI taxonomy): Eukaryota > Metazoa > Mollusca > Cephalopoda > Octopoda > Octopodidae > Octopus > Octopus sinensis. The sequence goes on from NC_043014.1 coordinate 54,642,910, forward strand.
TCTTTCATCCTTTTGGGGCCAATGAATTAAGTACCAGTTACACACTGGGGTCGATATAAACTTAATCCGTTTGTCTGTCCTCTCTTTGTTTAGCCCCTTATGGGTAGTAAAGAAATAGGTATTATTACTGACATCTAATCCTCCAGTTACGTTCCTGCTTCTTTTCCCCCAAAGACATAAAATCACAGATGCCCCAGCCTGGGCATCAGCCACCAGCTGCGTCGCCCTCACCTGTGGGTGGGGGAAGCAGACTTACAAAGATCATGGAAACTGCTGCCCCCTACTGGAGCTGTAGTGGGTCTGGTGTAGATTGACATAAGGGAGATAACTCCTCTCAAATTGTGCAGTGTCTAGCCATGAGAAATTTGTACATGCTGAGTATACAAACAAATTTTATAACTATTATTCATAGTTGTCGATGTTAAAATCTCACCTAAGTATATATTAAAAAATGAGTAACATTATTAATGCATACTTGCCTCTAATGAATATATTATATATATATATTAGAAGGTTTGGAGATGATGTTCAGGTATTTCATATTAGAAGAAATGAGGTACTCAGAAATCTGGATGGTTTTATATTTACTGATATTTATTAGTAAGTTATGTGTTTTTATAAATCATATATTAGCACTTGCGTTCACTCTAGTAGATTTGACAAATCTGCTAGAGTGGATGCAAGCGCTAATATATGATTTATAAAAACATATAACTTACTAATAAATATCTGTAAATATAAAACCATCCAGATTTCTGAGTACCTCATTTCTTCGAATACATATGTATATATATGTCAGTGGCACGTAAAAAGCACCAACCGATTCTGGCCGTTTGCCAGTCTCCTCTGGCCCCTGTGCCGGTGATATGTAAAAAGCACCCACTACACTCACGGAGTGGTTGGCATTAGGAAGGGCATCCAGCTGTAGAAACACTGCCAGATCAGACTGGATCCTGGTGCAGCCTCCTGGTTTCCCAGACCCTGGTCGAACCGTCCAACCAGTGCTAGCATGGAAAACGGACGTTAAACGATGGTGATGATGATGATGATGATATATGGAAGAAAGAAAGTAGCACACAACACAATTCATAGGAGTTCCATACATGTTTTGATAACAGTTTGAATCAGTTGCACATCACATAAAGTTTTGTAAGTGCACAGGACGTGCCCATCTCATCAGATGCTAGAAGCGGACTGGATGTATCTTACATGCCCCGTGCTGCTTTGAGTCTTGTGGAACTGAGTCCCAAGTGTTATTCAACAACATGAAATATTGGAGTATCTCGATGGGTGTGTCGATCGGTGGTGGTCGTCACCTTCCAAGTGTAACTCTCCTGCCATTGTCTCAATACCTTTTAACCCTTTCATTACTGTATTTATTTTGAGATGCTCAGTGTTTCTTCCAATTACTTTAAATATAACAAAGAATTTAGTAAAATAACTTAGTTATCATTAAGCTAGTGTTAGGAACATAAATTGTGATTAAGGTTTGGTGGAAGATTTTAATTCAGAACTTTTGAAAACCAGACATTTGTACTAAAGAGCCAGGTTGGTCACAAAAGGGTTAATATTGCCTCCACTGTCAGCCCTCTCCACCATTCTCCCATCCTACAAGCATCATTTGATGTTTTGTTTAATAAGTTGACATCGGATGTTACTTTGGGGTTCAAAAGTTTAGCCCCCATACCCTTCCACTACACAGCATCTTGGGCAAGCACCTCCTACCACAGCTTGATCAGGACCGTAAGAAGGGGATTTAGTTGACAGAGACTGTATAGAAGCCTACCATGCATGCGTGTGTGTGTGGTTGTCACTGCTTGGATATCAACAGAAGATTAAACCATTTCTGTATTATGTCTCTTTTTTTTTTCTTCTTCTTCTTTCTGTCATTTCCACTGATGCCATTGTAAATATCAAAGACCAACGCTTGGCCATTTGCAAAGCTGCAACCAGCCTTGCCATCATTCACAAACTATGATTATACAAAAGAAAGTGAAATAGTTTTCACATCAAAGCTGTTGATAATAAATAGAGAATTGATCATCTGGAGATGTTGTTTGTGATGAGAGAGACTGGTAACCAGCATCCAGGACGATGATATTTAGATTCAGATTTTCATGGGACAAATGGAATTATTTATTAATTCCACCATTTGGTGTTAAGGGATTAATTCTTGTTCAATAGTAAAATCTGTTTCCTATTGTATTTGTTATTAAATCAGAAAATAATTGTGTTTTAAATACTGGAATTAAATAATTTTATTTAATTATTACATTGTTTACGATACTAATTATTATGTTAGTTTATTGAATGCATTTCATAATTTAAATTTTTATGTATTTATTTATTTTATTTTATTTTTTTGCTTTCAGATGCTGCTTTGGTGAAAGAATCTTCTCGAAAAAGCATCGTTTCTCTGGCCAAAGTTGTCTGCAGCATCCAGGACAGAAGCGAATTTCTATTTTAAACTGTTACAAGTCGTTGATTGTGGTTTTATTCTTTGGCGCTGCAGATCCACTGAAAGAACTAGTGTATCTCTCACAGAATCAATGACTTTAGACAATCTAATGGTCGTTGAATCTGAAGCAAAGAATCAAACTGGAACAGATAGCTCCAGGAATGTCACATTTGAATCCAGTAACTCGGCAAGTGACGCGTGTCTACAGGACAACACCTCCAAGAGCTCGTGTGAAAACAATGCTTCTATATGCAAGTTGGAAGCTTCTGGTTCTGAAAGTCTTTCCCCTATAGAATTAGGTGAAGGCCATTCTTTAGCTGCCGATTCTCTTTCGGAGAACTTCAAACATGACGTCAGAATCTACGAAACTGCTCAAAATGCCATCATTGAATTGTTACAGAAGACCAAGAAAGCCGACGAAGAAGACGGCACTTTTGAGAATGTGACAAACGAAACGAGAGTTGCCACTGATAGCATTCAGGGGTTGAGTGATTTTGATGAAATTGAGGACGAAGACGAAGAGGATGGTGCAAGCAGCGAATTAGAGACGACACAGAGAACTCTTGCTGGACTTGTGGAATTGTCGGGCAACCTTTATGAAATTTCAAACTTTCCTCAAAATCCTTCGAAAGAAGATTTCAACGAAACCAACTGTATTGAAAATAATGTTTCAGGAGAACTCGGTACAGTTGAAGGAGGCCACGCCTATATAACAACAGACTCCGTAGGAAATTTGGAGATTTATGGGGGGAAATCTACTGTCGATGCAGAGATTCTAACAAACAGTATTGTTGATTGTGAAAGTTCTACCAATGATAGAAGTCAGGGAGAGGAGAATTATGTGGATTCGATGAGTGAAAATGATGCCACTGTAAATATAATTGCAACATTAGATACTGAGGAGTCCAATGAAATCCACACTCGTATGAAGCAGATATTGGATGGTTCCGGAACGAGTGAGCCCACAAATATAGACAACTGTGAGAAAGGACTCTGTGATTCTACTGCTGCAGCTGCTGCTGGTTTTGAGAACAAAATTTGTGATTCTGGAGGCTTGGAGAATTCTTCCGGTGGAGAAAGCCTGTCGGAAAGTGTTGGCATCGGTGCGAGAGAAAGCAACCCACCGCGTGGAGAACAACACAACGACATTTGCAGTCGAGTAAATTCAAAAGGCAATATTTGTGAAAGTGTCCTTCCAATGGACAATATTTGCGGCGCTGATGTTGCTATGAACGATTTGTGTGAGGCAGACCTTCCTATGTCAGATATGTGTGAACCAGAAATCCCTATCAGTGACGTGTGTGCTGCAGAGATACCAATGGCTGATGTGTCTGATATTGCAATGCAAGACATCTGCGAATCTGATATTCAGATGAATGCCATATGTGATAGCGATATCTCTATGAATAACATTTGCGCCTCTGATATCCAGATTGGCACAGTGTGTGGGCCAGAAATTACCATGAGCAATATCTGTGGCACCGATATTGGGATGAATAATGTATGTGTGGCTGATATTTCAATGAGCAATATCTGTGTAGCCAACAGTCCTGGCAATAATATCTGTGTATCGGATAGTCCTGGGACCCATATCAACTTCGCTGGAACCAGTATTTGTACATCGGACAGTCCCGGTAATATATGTGTCACCGATAGTTTAACCAATAATATCTGCACCCAGGAAGTTCTTGCTAATAACATCTGCGCCACGGATGCTTTGGGAAATACAATTTGCACAGCAATTACACTTGAGAACAACATCTGTGCCACCGACATATCAAACCTCTGTGTAGCGAGTGTGGCAAAGAACGTCAACCAAGAAGCATTAACCAACTCCGATGGCAGTGTGGCCAGCATTTGCCAGACTGATACCCAGGGTGGTTTGGTTGATGTAAGCATGATCAAAACGGAACCAGCCAGCAGCAATACGTACGGGGTTTGTCTGACTCAGAACCAAACAAACGACCAGGTTGCCGAGACAACGGCACCGGATGCTACTAAGAAGAAAAGACCAAGTCGACCAAAGTCATCGGTACCCGAGACTTGTACTGTTTGTAACCGAGTGTTTACAAATTCAACCAGTTTGAAGAAACACATGAAAACCCATTCGGGTGAGAAACCGTTTGAATGTGATGTTTGTAAAAAATGTTTCCAGGAACCAAGCAACTTGAAGCGACACAAGATCATCCACTCAGGTGAGAGGCCGTTTAAATGTAAAGTTTGTGAGAAAGCATTTTCACAGTCGTATACGCTGACCAGACACATGCGCACTCACAAACCCAAAACAGAATCTGTTGAGACGGTCAACGCTACAAGCGGAGCAGTTGTCACGACCACCGACAGCACCGTTGCGATCAGTGAAAATGGATCTGAAGACCTGAAACCATTGGCTACCAGCAGTTGTGTTTCTGCTCTGCCAGCTATTAGTTCGTGTGTTACTGCTTTACCTGCGATCAGTACCTGTATGACGGCCCTGCCATCAATTAGTACATGTATTACAGCTCTGCCAACTATTAGTACATGCATGACTGCTCTACCGACTATAGGTACTGTACTACCAACTATCGGCACCTGCGCCACGGTGCTGCCGACCATCAGCACCTCAGGCACCACTGTCTTACCTATGAACAACAACACCATACTCCAGGGCAACAACGCTTGCCTGGCAGTTATTACAAACAACGGAGAGACTGTGTCTTCAGTTGGCAACATTTGCACAGCTGGACTTGTTAACACCATATTGGCTGCTGCAAGCTCATCTGACAACCTCGGCAATGGTTTGTGCGCTGCCGAGGGCCCCACAGTTGAAATAGAGAGCAGTATGTGCTCTCCTACTGAACTTGCAGTTGCCGTGTGTGGCACCGACGTCTCCAAGAACAGTGGAGGCGAATCAACCGTATCTTCCAAGGAATCGGAAACTTTTGATTTGGATACTCTCAGGGAAAATGTTGAATCTGCTTCGGTGGAAGCTGTTGTTGATGGGAACCAGGTGTCTGAGGAGGGGCTGTTGGAGGAGAACAAGATGGTGGTGTGTAAAGTGGAACCAATAGATATTCAGAACGAAATATTTGAGACGGCAGAAACGATCAAAACTGAAGGTGGCGTGAACAGTAACAGCAATGGTAGCAGTGCCAACGGACAGAAGAAGAAGAAGAAAGCGAATCGCTCCAAGTCAGTGGTTTCAGAAGCTTGCGCTATTTGTAGCCGGGTGTTTACGAATCTGACAACTCTAAAGAAACACCTGAAAACTCACACAGGGGAGAGGCCATTCGAGTGTGAAGTGTGTCACAAATGTTTCCAGGAGCCGAGTCATTTGACCAGGCACAAAAGAATTCATTCTGGAGAGAAACCATTTAAGTGCAAAGTCTGTGAGAAGGCCTTCTCCCAGTCGTACACGCTGACCCGGCACATGCGAACACATTCCGGCGAACGCCCGTTCAAGTGTGATGTCTGCAGCAAGGCCTTCTCCCAGTCCTACACACTTACTGTACACAGGCGGACACACTCCACCGACCGACCTTATGAGTGTGAGATATGTCACTCCAAGTTCTTTGAGGCGTCCCATCTCACTCGCCATTTCCGGACACACATAGGAGAACAGCACTTCACCTGTGAACTTTGTCATAAACACTTCTAAAGGAAGGAAGGTGCCTTGGCCTTCACTTCGTGCTGGAAAAACATAGAATTCAAAAAAAGAATATATAAAATAAAAAAAACCAACAACAAACAAAGGCAGATATGACAGTACGGGGTCGTGATTTTATATATTTGGGGGCAAAGAAGAAAACAAAACAAAACAAACAAACAAACATGAAAACCCCTTTTGTTGTTCCCTTTTTTCTTAAGTGTGTGAAGTTGTCGGGGGGAGGGAAGAAAAACTATCGGGGGGGAAAATGGTGTTGTTTTTATTTTTTCATGTCATCTCCCACTGTTTAATTGGTCAAATGAAATTCTTATATACATACATGCATACACATTGAAACACACACACACACACGGTGTGTAATTATATATGTGTGCGTTGTGGTTGTGCGTGTGTGTATACCTATATGAATATATATATATATATGTATATATGTATACATACATCCATATGTGTGTGTGTGTGTGTGCACACACTCTTTTCTCTCCCTCTCTCTGGTCAGATATGTTGTTTTACTCTGTTGTAGAGGATTAGTAATTCTGCTACTAATGCTACGGTTATTATTATTATTATTAGTAGTAGTATTATCATCATCATCATCAACACCATTACATCAGCAGAATGTTATGTATTTTAATATGTGCATAGAATATTTATATACGTGTGTGTGTAAAGAAATATTGTGATTAATAAAGAAATAGTGTGTGTGTGTGTGTGTGACAAGATTCAGTCGGATGAAGTACTTAAAGGCGAGGCCCCTTGTTAGGTTAGAATAGGGCCCTAGTCGTATGAGATCCCTAAATATGTCGTGGATTCATGTATTCATCTGGAGAAAACGTCTTTTTATAATGATATAATGCACTCCTTAATTAATTAAAATATTCGTTAGAAATGGCTGTAATGAATTGTTACTTATGGTACCAGTCATTTCCTGGGGACAGGGTGCAATTGATCCCCTACACCCTCCCCCCTCCAAATTAGGGGCCACGTGTGAAGGTGTGATGAACATCGTCATTTAACATAGTGAAGTGGCAGAAGTGTTAGAGCGTCAGACAAAGTGCCTTGCAGTATTTCTTTCAGCTCTTTATGTTGCAAGTTCAAATCCTGCCAAGGTCAGCTCTGCCTTTTCATTTTTTTTCCATGTTATTATTATTATTATTATTAAGGCTGCGAACTGGTCGAATTGTTAGCACGTCGGGTGAAATGCTTAGTAGTATTTCGTCTGTCTTTACGTTCTGAGTTCAAATTCCGCCAAGGTCGACTTTGCCTTTCATCCTTTCGGGGGTGATTAAATAACTACCAGTTACACACTAGGGTCGATGTAATCAACTACACCCTTCCCCCCAAGGTGCCCTTGTGGCAAAAACTTGAAATTGTTATTATTATTCTTAATATTTATTGTGTGTTGGTCGTGGTGCAGATGGCTTCACTTGTTGGGTTTCTGGCCTCTTTTTTCTGATTTCAAATCTTAATTAGAGTCAAATTAAGTACAAATAAAATATAAGTTTGTCAGTTTTGGTCAACTACACAAAAATGATTTTGTGCACCTTATTAATAGTTTTGTTGTCGTTGTTGTTGTTGTTAATTTCATCATCATCATCATCATCTTAGCCTGTTTACAACCTTTGGGTCTCCACGTTCAATCGTTTAGTTTGAGTCTCAAGTTCTGCCAATATTTTCCTTGATTCGGTTGCCAGACTTTAAATTTCTACCTCTTTTGCTGTTGAATTTCTCACTTCTTAAGACTTCTGTCAGCAAGTTCACAGTTTTGTTCTAGGGAAATGTTAGATGTAAATAAGGGGTTTTTAAAAAAAAAAAAAAAACGAGAGCTAGGGAATCTATGTTGATAATAAATATAGAATAGTTTGAAGGTTTGTGAAGTGAAACTTTAATCATGCTATTATCATAGTTTTAGTATGACATTGTAGGGAAGGTGTAAGAGGTCAGATCTTGACAGTTTTAACATAAAACAAGGAGAATACTTGGCCAGTTTAAATGCTAAAATGTGAACATGAATTTAGCCATTAAATTTCTCTTTTTTCTTTCTCTCTACAACATTTATGGCAGAAAAATTACTTTTCTTCTTTTTGTTGAGATTTTACAGAGTCCATCTGTTGCTTTGTGTGTTCCTGGGCAAGAGAAAAAAACAAATAGCTGCACTTTGCTGCTGTTTACCTGGCTCGGACACGACATCTTCTGCTCCTAGTTCAGTGTCTGGTGACTAACAAGAATCAAAGAAGCAGAGACAAATTCGATTTTGTGTTGAAGGACAAATAAATATGCACAGAATAGATGTGTAGTAATTCTGTTGTTAGAAATTCCCGTTGCTGTCGTGGTTGCAGGGCTACAAAAATCGTGGTTCTTGTGTAGATTAGTTTGAGAAGCTGCTTGGAACGAATTGATCCTGGGTT
>NC_043014.1:54653921-54671421 GCF_006345805.1 Octopus sinensis
AAGCATATTTGTACCTCTTTTACTTTTTCTTCTTCATTGTGTGCAAGAGTAAAGGTAACGCCAAAAAAAAAAGGGGAAAAAAAGGAGAAAACTGAAGAAAAAAGAAAAAAAGAAAAATTTGGTCGGGGGGGGGGGATAAAAGTGGGATCGGGGGGGAAAGCTTAAAAAGAACAGATCTAAAATGGGGGAGGGGTGATTTTTTCCTATTTTTTTTTTGTTTTTTTTTTCCCCCCTGAAATCAGAAAAAGCAATGCAACAACAAAAACAGGAATAACTCTCTTCAAGAACGTGTACAAACAAATAAATAAAATAAATATATTGAAGAATAAAAACAAAAGAAAAACAAAAAAACTACTTTCAACCGAATAATTTCCAAATTTCTCAGTTGAAACGTTCTCATGAAAGGACACACGGACACAGTCTTGGTGTTACTAGTATTACTGGTATGAATTTGTTATATTAAAAAAAAAAAAATAGAGAGTTTAAGCCAACAACAACAGTAACAAAAAATCTCTCCTGTTGGTGAGCAATATATACTTTGTGTGTGTGTGTTTTATTAATGTCTGTGTCTGTAATTATCTTCAAGTTTTTTTTTTTGTTTTTTTTGTGCCATTTTGTGATCTTAGCTAGAAACATTCATTACACACGCACACACACACACACATTGACACACACACTGACACACACAGAGCAACCCCTGAACCCTTTCGTCTCTCTCTCATCTCATCTCATCTCATCTTTCCATCCTCTCTCCCTTTCCGCTCATCACCATCTCTTTTTGGAGACGGAGAAAAAAACATGAAAAATATACAAACATGAAAGAAAGAAAAAAGAAAAAAATGATGAAATGAAATAATAAACACAACTGCAGTAAAAAAAAAAAGAAAATGCACCCCACCCCCCTCCAGTCATCCCTTCTCCTCTTCCAAAAACAAACAGACATTTCTTTGTAAATATCACATACTTCATACAGTTGCTCAGGTAGCAGCAAATACACACACACACTCGTATATATATATATATATATACACATATATACACATATACATGTGTATATGTATGTGTGTGTGTGTGTATATATATAATATATATATATATATATATATATATATATGCACACACATATACATATGTGTATATGCATGTGTGTGTATAGATATATGTATATACATATATATATATATATATATATACATATATACACACATATATACACATATATACACATATATACACATACATTTTACAAAAAGGAAAAAAGACTTACATTGCTGATTAACCCCCACCCCCCTCATTTTTTTTTTATTAAAGGACAAATATATGTATGTATATATATATATGTGTATATATATATATGTAGATATATATATATATAAATAAATATTGATGGTTTTAATTTCTAGAAACTGCAAATGGAATTTAGATGGTGCTCAGATAGAAGTTTCATGTTCTTGTCTTTGAGTTTTGTGGCTTTTTTTACAAAAAATAATAAAACAAACTTTTATTTATTTTTTTTTCTCTCCCTAACGAGGAAAAAAAAAATCAACGTGACATGGAATTTTCTGGTTGAAGTACAAAAAAAAAATGAATTTATTTATTATATATATATATATTTTTTTTTTTTAGGTGGCTTTATTTCTGGAAATTTCTTCATCTCAATGTTGAATTCAAAGACAATTTGCAACATTTCCATCTCCAGTCACACTTTTTTTGTTTTGTCAAAAACCATTTCTGAAATTCTTTTTTTTTTTTTTTTTTTTTTCCGGTGGTCAAAAATTCTTACATTGTTTGTAAAAAGTGGTAAGACTTGGCCCTTTTTCTACTTCCTGTCTGTTTTTTTTTTTATTTATTTATTTCATTACAACATTTTCTTCAGCTCCATTTTTTCTTTTCTTGTTTGTTTTTACAAGACTTTTTTTTTTCCTTTTCTCTTCATATTCTTTGTAAAAAAGAAAAAAGACAAAAACAACAAAACAGTCCAGTCTAAAAGTTTGTGTCAGTTCTTTGTGTTTTGGGAATCTCTTGGTGGCTCACTGCTCACAGACTGCCCTGCTTTTAACTTCCCAATGTTTCTCCTTCACATACATACAGACCGTATACACTCACCTATGTATGTTGAACATCTCTCTTAAGATAGAAACCTTAAGTTATTCACTGACAACGAGATGGCTGATGGTCAATTTTCTGTTCTATGTCCATACTTTTAATAATCCGTTAAATGTTAACGATATTTTACTTCTTCGATTATAATTTAGACAAATTCTTTTTTTTTTTTCTTCTTTCTTTCTGTCTTTCTTTTTCTTCTTAAAAAAACATCTGCAATGAAAAGGAATCGTGTCCGTTTTGTGAAAAAAGTTCAAATTTTCAAATTTTAAATCATTTAAAATGCAAAACAGTAAAACTATGAAAATTAAAAAAAAAAAAAATTAATTAATTAATTAATGCTGATTATTTAATGGAAAGGAAGAAGAAAGGAATGGTTGGTTGAATGAGTGAAAGAGAGAAAGAAACCGAATGAAAGCAGTGTTGCATGTGAAGAAGAATTATATTTGGATTTGTCAAGTTGCTCCTTATGTCTAATTTCCTCAAAGACATAACAACAGTGCTTCTGGGTTGCCGCTAGGTGGGGGTGGGCATGGTTGGGTGTTGTTACTTGTCCCTTGCTGCTGGGTGGGGGGGTCTTAGCAATGAGTTGTTGTTGTCCATCTTATTGCATGTCTTGGACGTAGATATCAAGCGTTGACCGGTCAAAGACGGTGGAGTTTTAGTGCTAGTCCTATTTGTGCAGTTGGTTAAATTCTCTTATCCATTTTGGTCTTTGCTCTCCTCACCACGACCACCACCACCAAATTCTCTGTTGAGGGTGTCAGTGTGGACGGGAGGGGGCATGGGAGTAAAACTTGTTCTTTTTCCCCCCTCTTTCTATTTTTATTATTTTTAATTTTATATAAATATATATATATATATAAAAAATATCTTTTTTAGAATTGTTTTATATTTTTATCGTCAGTTTTATATTTTATCGTCGGCTTTTTTTTTTCTAAACTTTAAAAAAAAAATCAATGAATATATATAAAAGAGGGGTTATGAGGGAGAGAAATTCCATCGATTTCTTGGCTCAGATTATACAAGAACAAATGAAAATAAGAAAAAAGATAACGTAGGAAGTGTAAAAGCTATGATTAATGGGAATCCATTGGCGCTTCGAGTAGGGGGTTTTTGGTCAAGGCAATTAGCTCAGCTGTTGATTTATCTCCCTTTGGTTTTCTAGCTCTTTACATTTCCTCAAAGACACAGATGATCATCATCATCATCGTCATCATAATCATCTCCATCATCTTCATCCTCGTCATCTGCTGTCCATTCACCACACCTCTCCTCTAGGTTTCAGTCATGGAATGTTCTGCTACATTCCAACGATGGCTTTAATGTATTTGGCTAATAAATAAGACAAATTTGTTTCTCTTTTGTGATTGGAATTTAATCAATAGTAAAAAAAAAAAAAAATCATTGAACAGTCAAAAATGTGTTTGTCTTTGAAATGCTTCTCTGAAAACGTCTTTTCTATTTATTTACTTTTTCTTTGTCGACTTATTTTTGTTTCTGCCCCCCCCCCCCCCCTCCTCCCGCAAGTGATGAATTTTTGGCAAACTCACTTTATTTCTCTTTCTTTGTTATCTCCCCACCCACACTCTCTTGTATTATTTCTATTACTTGTACACACACGTGTGTGTGTGTATGATATATGCATACATATACATTACATAACTATATATATATATGTATATAACTATATACATATATATATATACATGTCTCTATGTATGTGTATTATTTTTAGACAAGAATGTTATCGACTGTAACTTCGCAGTTTCAAGCCCTTGCCCTGCAATGGCTTAACTGGCTAAAACTTCAATGTCACTATCAATAATATTCTTGTCTAAAAACAATAAATCTGTACTCTACAAAAGTGTAGAGTAACCTTTCAGATTAATGTAGAATTGTTTTTATTAAATCTAAACATAAAATCAAACATTGTGTGTATATCTACACACACACACATATAAAATCACTGGAATGTTCAAAATTCTTCATCAGAAACTGCTTGGTCCTTGTGAACGACAGTCTCGGAAGCCAAGAGGTGAGGCTGCAGTCGCTTAAAAGTTGGCACTTGATACAATTCTTTGATCTCAAGAGGGAGACTTTCCCTCTAAATGCCCATATCCGCACTTTGCTTAACAAATTGACCAAAGTTTGGTCAGTTCTGCTGCTGCCACCTTTGTTTCTCGCAGACCTTGAGTTCATTTCTGTCTTGGCATTCGGTGTGAATGCCAGAGCACAACCTGTTCGCTTAATTAACAGGTAACCAGCTTTTATCATTTCTATGTCAGTTTATGATTTAATGTCTTGAAGATATGTGTGTGTGTTACTCTAAATGATGTGCATTTGAGAGTTTTATAGCAAACAAGCTTAAAGAAATAGCTTAACCCCACAAATTCTTAACCTGGGAAATTTTTTTTTCCCCCTGATGAAAATTGCAATTTTTCAGGGATAAAATTTGAGGATTTTAATTGTTCTTAGGTTGAAAAACAAATTTTTTAAAAACCATTATTTTCTTTGCACTTTCTGCTAGATTTATTTTTTCTTAATGTTGATTTTTAAAGGTGTTAATGTTAAATTAGTATAAATCTGTTAATTTTATGTAAAAAAAAAAAAAAACTATTATAAGTTACATATATCATCCCTTGATACTTTGGGCTGAGGTCCCTGTTAACAGGTCCCTCATGTTAAAAACAAGGTATGAACTCTTACACTATACAAATTAGTCACAACTGTAATTGTTGGGTCTGTATACAAACTGGTTGCTTGTTTCTTTGGGATTGGCCAAAACTGATGAGAATCCAAATAAGATTTGAAAATTAATTTAGGTTTTTCATTTTTTGTTCTCAATTTACAGAGAAACGGCTAAATTAGCCCAATTTCTATCAGTCTTATCTAGATTATTTACAAAGAGAATACTGAATGGCAAAGAAGGTAGGGGTCAGCGAGGTGTCAGAGAAAAGGAGTGTGACAAAACCCTGGGATTGGTTTAGGATCTTTTCCAGTCCGGTTCTTTCTCTGGTGTTTCTAGAGCCAAGTGAGACTTGTCCGAGTTCATAAATTCATTCCGATGATTTGGTTAAGAAAAGAAAAATACAAAATGAGAAGAAATTTATTATTAAGAAATTGTTCTTTTGAAAGCAAGGGATGCATAAGATGGCCGGGTGGTAAGGAAACTGGACAACAAGGTCAAGGAGTTCTGCAGTCAGGGATTTCATTACCAACATCTCATTGTGTCTTTGACCAACATTTTATAACTTGCAACCTGTTGACGGTAGATTCCATTAAGCTGTATATTGTTGTAGGTTGAACCCTGATCAAGTAGATATATAATCAAAGATACTCTAGCCATGACCATCCCTTCTTTTTCAGAGACAGTATATCTAGGTCTACATTATCCAGGGTCTTTTGCTTATTTATCATGGTTGTTGATTTGAGGGAGATGTAGATGCTATTTCTAGCAGTATGTTTTACCCTATACAAGCTCTTTTTCTGACTCTTTCAAGCTGAAGGTAGATACTTTAAAATAAAAAGTAAACATGCCAGGGATAAGAAATTAATTAAGGTGAGGTAAAGAATATTCTACTTTGACAGTTGTGTCATAATGAATTAGGACAAGTCATAAAGATATTTGACAGGTGACCATCGTTGGACATTGCAGTCTTTCAACATCTTTTTATCTCTTCTCCTCCTGAAAAAGGGAACAGTTTTTCTCGTCTTATTTTTTTTATTTAAATCCATCCAGAGATTTCAGTTTTTTTTTTTTTTATTTTATTTTTCAAGTATCACTTCTTTATTTTGTAGTGCACTCTCTCATTAAATTTCAACTTAACTGTATGTTAATGTTTTGTTTCGTGTGTAAGGGTGTGTGTATGAAAACAGGGGTCAAGCTTCATACTTTGATCCTAGTCCCCTCGACCCTCTCCCTTTTTTGAAATTTTACAATTATTTACCAAATTCTCTTCGAAAATTCTTCATAATTCAGTCTTTTCTTTTCTCTTTGGAAAATTATTTAATAATTAATACAAATTTCACAAAAATAATGAAGAAAGGCAATTTCATAAAAAGGAGCAAATACAAATACAAATAAAAAAAATAAAACCCAGAAAGTATCCTTTTTTTTTTTTCATTTCATATTTTTGTCATCTTTTTTTTTTAAAGAAGTATATATTTTATTAACTCAGTTTGTACAAACTCATATCTAAATTATACATCCATTTAAATTATTTTGGCTGTTTTTTTTTTCTGCCCCTTTTTTCATTTTTATCTATCACCAGCCACCACCACCACCACCACCACCACCATCATGATAAAGAGAGTAAAAAGAAAGAAGAAAAAAAAACGAGTATCCCATGATGCAATATAAATTCTTTTTTCCATCTTTTTTTTCCTTTTGTTTTCTCTTTTCTTTCTTTCTTTTTCTCTCTTTTTTTTTATTTGCTTCGCATTGATTGAATTTGGTGATGTTTTTTTATTTTTTGTGACGACCGTATATATAAACACTGCTAGTATATATATTTATGAAACATTTCCTCTTTTACATTCTTTTTACACGCTGTATAAATGTAATTTTTTTTTTTCTTTGATGAGTGTACATTAAAAAAAAAAAATCATCTGATTTTTTTTGCCTCTTCTTATCTGAAACTGTTTTTTTATATACAAAAAGAAAAAAAAGATGAATTTCATGATTCTTTTCTCGAAATTTAGTGCCAACATAGCCTAAAATTCTACTGGACATCTAAGCCAAGAAAGAGCTCCTCTATAACTGTCTTATCTGGTGCGAAGGGGAGTCATTCAAAATAGGAAGCCACCCTTTTTTTACAAGGCTACCTCACTGACCCTATTTTGCTCTAACCTGTTTTGTTGTTGTTGTTGTTGTTGTTTGTTTTGTTCTATTTCCAAAGACTTCAGGATTTCATCAGTCATGCTGTGTCGTCTAAATGCATTGAACGGACATACTTTGTGTTGTTGGAATAGGAAACTCTAGTAATTATGAACAATAAACTGACTTAAGAACACTAATCAGCTTAATTAGAATCCAAAGAGTATTTTTAATGCTGCACAGAATTGCTAGATTACAGTGGGGAGGAAGTGTGAATCCAGGTCCTCCATTCCACATTCCTTCCTAAAGCCTGAAGGTCAGTTCAGAGTAACATTAATTAATGAATGACAAAATGAAAACGAGTTACGTAATCACGTCCGTTAGCTTACAGCTGTTTCGGTTATAAGGAACTGTGAATCCAGAGTTGAGTGTCTGTGTGCAACATCTTATGGCATCATAAGGTAATGGCTCTGAAGAAGCAATGTGGCATTCAACTCTGAGTGTACATTTCCTTATAGCAGAAACAGTTGTAAGCCAATGAATGTGCTTATGTAACCCCTTTTCATTTATTTATATATGATGGTACTCTTGCGTGGCTGTAACTTTGATGGTTTAAAGTTCACAACTTTAAACCATTTCGGTTTTAATCTTTGTTATCAAGTTATAATTTATAAATAATTGTATTTTTGTCTCAAGAAGAAGAAAAGACTGCAGAATCTCCCATGAAGTACAGTGGTCATGAGATTCAGGTGTTTTTTTTTTTACTGATGACGATATAGTTCATAGGTTCAAATCTTAGTGGTACTCTAATCATCGTGATGTGTCCCTG
This sequence comes from Octopus sinensis, assembly GCF_006345805.1. NCBI lineage: Eukaryota > Metazoa > Mollusca > Cephalopoda > Octopoda > Octopodidae > Octopus > Octopus sinensis. Next base: position 54,661,673 of record NC_043014.1, read on the forward strand.
AACAACGTATATAGCTCTGTTGCCTCGGTTTGCGTATCTGATGTGAAATAGGTCCAGCTTGTGTTTCATTTGTTCATTGGTTAGTGTAGCTAGGAAAGACCCCCTAATAAAATTATAAATATATAAAGAAATAAAATGTTACAATCATAACACACACACACACACACACACACACACAGACAGTCTCAGGATTCTTCTCTGATGTTGTGATCTCATCATTCATTTCTCTCTTTCACACATCCTCAATTCTTGCACCCTTCCGATGATGCCAACCTGCCTGACACAGCTTCTGGTTCTGTGACGCAAATTTCATGTTCTGAAATTCTGGTTAATAATGACAAAGTGATTTTAACTAAAATCCTCATTATTTTCATAATTAGTTGTTGATAAAGGAGAGGATTTCAACAGAAATATGGTAAGCAAAGGGTTAACATTGCAATTATATTTTGGTTTTTGAGGAGTTTTATTTGTTTTTGGAAATGCTGAGGAGACCCACATGGTGTTTGTCTCTATAAGTTTAGTCATGTTTTCTAGACATTCACTCAACTCAGTGTTTATATAAGATAATGGTTTAAAATTCTGAAGTCTATGTCAATAGCTATTATTTTCTTCCATTTATTCATTGAATCATAGTTTTATAAAAGTTCCTACAGTGAAAGACTATTTTGCATTTCTAAAACACACACACACACATGACTAGACAGATCCTCTGTTGCACATGATTGCAAAGACTAATTCTACAAACTATGCATATAAAATGCAACCATTCTCCACACCCACACACACAAACACATTTGCTACCTTTGTACGTAACCCCATTTACCTGTTCTCACAGATGGTTTATTCTTCAAAGAACTTCTTTAATATGGACAGTTGGTGGAGTAAAGTGAGAAGATATCTAATTAATGCAAAAATAAACAACTTAGCAATGTTGAGCTGTGGAGTGGCTTCTTGATGTCGGAGATTCTACTATGAAGTGGTACCTTGGATAATCATGTGACACCATCATGTTTGGTTCTCTGGAAGTTGGAGTGATGCCATGAAGTATGGTTCCTTACTTGTTGGAACAATCCCATGTATGTTTGGGCAATACTTTGAAACGGTGTCTCAGATGTAACACTACTCTCAAAATGGTTCTCTGGATTTTGAAATATCCTGGATATCAGAGTAAGATTCAGATAATAGAAGGTCACCCTTGTTCAGTACCCTGAAATAGAGTTTCTGGCATTGGATTGGAACTCAGGGTAGAGCAGTGACACCATGAAGCCATACCCTGATGTTAGGAAGCAGTGTCTGCGGCAGAACCTAACATGTTGGAACAACACTTTTAGGTTTTGAAATGAGTGAGAAACTCTAAATCACATCACGGATGTTAGTTGGGATGCTGGTGGTTTAACACAGTGTTTTAGTTAAGGAATAGGTCAAACCTTCTAATGAGCTGGGAGATGGGGTTTCTTTTTATTCCCACACTCTTGGTGTATTTATTGCAAATGATTGTATTTGGTTCAATGTTGGCAGAATGGAGAAGGGTAAAGTGTTTGGTGTGGGGAGAGTTCAAATGGGGAATAAATAAGTTTGTCTGTTAGGATGATGGAAAATCAAATTCCTCAAGAAAACTCTTTTACCAGAGAGAGAGAAGGAGAGATTGTTACCAGACTGCATCAACTGATTCAGAGCCAATGAACCATCATTGCTTTCCTTCTTTGGATCCTACTGTTTATTAGGTACAGAATTTGGGGTTACTGAAAGCCTGCTATTAACATATACATACATTGCACATTTATATATATGCACAGACAGTATATCTGCAACATCTATGAATGCACAGTTGCACTTGCATTCTAACCCCTCACATATACACACACCCTTCATGTACATAACTCTATAAACATTACCCAACATGTATGTATGTATGTGTGTGCATAACTTGTACAAGTTTTTGTGCCTAGAAGGGCCTGAAAATCTGTTCTTTGACCATAGAAAGTAATTTTTAAAAAAACCCAAATCAAATGTACATCCAGACATTATATTCATGGAATAACACAACACTTGCCAGAAAATTGTCTGAGCAAGACCCAAGTTGTTTCTGTTTTTGTACAACAATTAGTCAGGCCAAACGTTCTGTAGTCAGGTTCAAGTTTGTATAACGACTTCCTTCATAGAACCAGTTTTGTTTTTTTCTTTTCACCCCACCCCACCCCTCTATTCTTCTCCATAAAACTGGTCTTTAGGAATTAAAAAGGAATTGTTTTGTTTTGTTTTTTTTTAACTGCATCAGTTGTTCTTTAAGCTTTGTGCTGTGTCTCTGTGGCTGGGGTACCATTATGGCTTTGTATGAGTTCTTCACTGGCACCAAACATTATGTCTTAAAATATTTCTGTTCTGAGATGAGGTTTCTTACAAAACGCAGTAAAGACTTATTGCAATCCATAAATTTATCTTTTGTCGTTTTTTCCTTATTTTTAAAAAATATCTTTTTTATTTTCTTTGTTTTGTTTGAATATTTGTGTTTTGATTGTTTTAAACACACACACACACACACCCATGTGGCTTTGAGCCCTCAGTGACTCACACAACTCAATCGCCAACTCATTCAATTATTGTCTGAGCGGTTGAGTATTCCACAGACATGTGTCCCCTTAATGGAATTCTCAGGTTGCATAACTCTGACAAGCTTAGACATTTGACATCTGGACACAAACCATAGAAAAGCTTCCTCACAGTTTCCAATCCCCCAATTTCACTCACAGTCTTGTCTGTTGATTGCTAATCTCTTGTCTCTGGTCGCAGATCCCATTAACGACTGCAGTGCCAGTGAGACTAACGAGTTTCCCAGACCAAGATTCATAAAAGTGTAATTTCTTCTCCAAAGTGGGAAGAAATCCAAACACAAAATATGTTTATGTCCTGTGTTTTCATTCCCTACTGCCATCCTGTTTCCAACAATAATGGCATTCCATTCTCTTCAGGGCTTCGGCATTGTGACCCTAGCAGGGTGGCTAACAGATGCTGTGCCTTGCCAAGAGGGCAACCTGTGGTTTTGTCTGGCACTGTACATTGAGTGTTCATAGCTACAGGTCATTCCTCTGTACACAAAGTGGAGGCCCAATGGATGGGAGCTTTCATCACCACACGACACTCACAGACACAGGTCACCTTAAAGACCCTGGCTATCATGGTTACTTGGGTCCAACCCAGAAACTCATGATCTTTTAGGTAACTCTTGATCACCACACACACACTCATCTATATATACTTATACATCTCTGCATATGTATATATACACAAACACATGTTTGTGTGTGTCTGTGAATATATATATATATACAAATAAGAAAATGGAGAAACAAATTTGGTTTGTTCATCAACTTACGGATATTATAATGTTGGATTATTTTGATGAACAAACCAAATTTGTTTCTCCATTTCCTTATTTGTATTATAAATTTATGGTAAAAATATTTCTTTACCTTCTCCCGTTTAATACAATAAATGACTTAATTGCATTGCAATTAAAAACATTTATGTATTAAGAATTTAGGTACTTTACCAACAGTATATTGGATAAATACTATCCCATAGTGCGTTACACCCATAACCCCTATCTTACTTTGTATATATATATATATATACACGTATATAAAGTTTGTTAAAACTGATGTCCTTTCTCATAAGTCAGTCATCCTCATCAGGCATAAAGCATTAATCACAATCACAACTGTATGAAGCTCAAGTCATATGAAAGGAATTTAATTTCAACCAAAAGCAATCCTTTAAGATGGAGCAGAGACCCCACTTCTTTGTGGGTCTCACAGTCTTTTCAATACACTTTACATATACACATACAAAGGAATTAGGATATTTAAATTCATACATACACATGTACATAATATATATATGTGTGTGTGTGTGTGTCATCTAGCAGTCATCCAGATTATGGAAAGCATCTGTGAAGGAGATCGTTCATGACAAACATCTTTTGAAATGACTGTGAAGTCCAGTTGTTGATGTACAGCCTTGGCATATAATCACTGGTGCTATTTCTATGGATTTTCTGAGAAGACATAACTTATTGCTTGCTCTCTCTCTTTCTCATATATATATGAAGATGAATAGTTGATAGTTCAATTCATGCTACAAATGTTTCAGTAACACGGTAATTTATTTGGACTCAGTGTATTACATAATTTTTGTTATTTTATATATTAAATCACCAGGCATTTCTTCAAGTGACATGAATCATTGGTAGACAAGTCAGTCTAATGTGTGTGTGTGTGTATACATACAAACAAACAATTCTGCTTTGCTCCAGCTGGACCAATAACCAGTTACAATCACTAATATCTACCAGCTCCAGTCCTGAAACAGTGTCAACCTATTTATCCAATCAACCAGGCTCTTATAGAAACAGCAACAGAAGCACAGAGCGAAATATTTCAATGACAAAAGAATTAATGTGATTATGTTCAGTGCTCATTAATTAGTGCTGCTCTTTATTCTTATAGCTTCATCAGTGTTAAGAGTTAATTTAATTTAGTACTAATCCAGAATACATTCGTTCTAGTTCCAATGAGGCCATCAGTATACAGGGTGACACCAGGTATTGAGTGCTGCTTTGTTCCCTTAGCTGAAGCAGCTGTAAACTAATGAATATGATTATGTAACTCTTGTCTTTATGCCATTTATTATTTCATGTATGTGTGTAAATATATATATGTATATATAATGTATGTATGTATATATATATGAAGCATTTAGGGCACCCAGAGGTGTATATCTTATATAACTGATCTGAGGATGTGTAACATGAAATTGAAATTATCAATTATGAGGTGGTGTCAGGTTTTACAACTCGAAGTGACACTTCTTGAGCACTCTTACACCACTTCTTGTCTGTGCTTACATACTCATACTTGATGTTTGAGTGTGTGTCATATATATATATATATATGTGGAATTTAAACCTTAAAATCCATGGCAAAGTACCAATATTTAGAACTTCATGTGTATTATTGTACTGATATCATTTGGTAAGAATCGTCACAGACTTCAAAGAGAAAAATAAACAGAGCATGAGAGATTGTTTTTATGATATTTAGTTCCACCTTCTTACATATATTTCATTAGCAAAAAATGATTATAAGTTACATAAGCAAAAATGTATTGTCAAATCTTCAGAGATATGTAAACTTCATGTGTAACTCTTACTGGATTGCTGAATTGTTGACAGAAGGATGCATCATAGACATATAAATGTATGTGTGTGTGTAATAAGTAATCTTAAGGTGCTGATAATTGGTCTCAAATTACAATGATATCCTGTTCCACAGGAGACCTGTTTAAGCCATTCAAGCATAGAAAATCCTGTGAAGTCATGTTTGCTTGAATTCACATGAGACACACATAAATCTTTACAGCAACTGAAATGGTTCCACATTTGTTTCATCTATATTATACACTCGCTTCAGAGAAGGACAACATATGCCAAGTGGTCAGAGTGGAAGGTTGAGGTTTCAATACACACTTGATGACATATATATATATATATATGTGTTGCAATCTTGATTCATCAGGAATCTTGCAACACAAAATTCCTGAATATATATATATTATGCGCAGGTGTGGCTGTGTAGCAAGAAGCTTGCTTCCCAACCACATGGTTCCAGGTTCATTCCCACTGCATGGCACCTTGTGCAAGTGGATTTGGTAGATGGAAACTGAAAGAAGCACGTAGTATATATATATATATATGTCATGTATGTATGTATGTGCGTGTCTGTGTTTGTCCCACACCCTCCCAACATCGCTTGACAACTGATGCTGGTTCATTTACATTCCCATGGTTGATGTGTTTATGTTCCCGTAACTTAGTGGTTCAGCAAAAGTGACCGATAGAATAAGTACTAGGCTTACAAGGAATAAGTCCTGGGGCCGATTTGCTCGACTAAAAGTGGTGCTCCAGCATGGCCACAGTCAAATGACTGCAACGAGTAAGAGAATATCTATATATCACATAAGATATTTGTAATACAAACAGAGAAATTAAAAGTGAAGAAAATATAAATTTATTCTCTTAAATTTCAATGAAGCTGTTGTTAGTGTCTCATGGAAAGTGAGTAAATGAGTTGTCTAATTATGAATATTTTAGAAGTAACGAGATGTTGTTCATTAATGATAATTATTCTATTTCCATTGTCTTCAATCTGCATTATTTTAGGGATTGAAAAGGGGATATTTTACAAAAAATTCCTTAACTGATTCTTTGCAGGTGAGTTTTTTTAATTAGTGGGTGGATGGGTGGGTGGGAGAGTATTAAATTTGTTTAATTACACTGTTAATTGTGGTTGTTTTGGGATTGATGGAAAACTAAGGCTTTCTCCTTCACCACATAAATATATTTATTACATAATTTTGTATTTGGCATTATTTTTAGTCATTTATTTATTATTATTATTATTGTTATTATTATTATTATTATTATTATAATTAAGGTAGCTAGCTGGCAGAGTCGTTAGCATGCCAGGCAAAATGCTTAGCAGTATTTCATCTGTCTGTACGTTCTGAGTTCAAATTCAGCTAAGATCAACTTGGCTTTTCATCCTTCTGGGGTTGATTAAGTAAGTACCAGTTATGCACTGGGGTCAATGTAATCGACTTAATCTCCTCTCCCCAAGCTGCCCTTGTGGCAAAAATTTGAAATCATTATTATTAAATGAAATTTAAGGCAAAAATATAACAACAGATTTTAGCAAAGATTTTAACTCCTCCTGTCCATTTTATTTTTAAGATGAGTTGAGGGGTGGGGCTAGGGCTAAATCTCCTTTGGGTTGTTTTTTTTCTTTGTTTGATCTGACTTGAATATATGTGAAAATCCTTCAATCAGTAATAACCCATTTCTCTCATACACACACACACACACGTTGATGCAGTGTGTGACTGTAGCAGACCAGCACCACAAAAAAAAAAGAAGAGAGAGAATGTATAAGCTTAAGTGATTTACATAAGTTTTTTTTTTTATCCTTTTCTTTGTATTTTTCTTCGTGTTTTTAGAGTTTTTTTTTTTTTTTTACAATCTGGAAGTCGTGATCTGAAAATTGTCAACAAGTTTGGTGTGTTTGGGGAGGGGGAACAGAAACGATAGGAAAAAAAAACATTAAATAAATAAAATAAATAAAAGAAGGATTTGTCAGTTAATTTTCATGACCCCTTTTTTTTTTTTACCATAGAGAAAGAAAGAAACAATCCATGTTGATTGTGAGTTTTACTTATTTTAAAAATTTCACTTTTATTTTTTAAAATAGAAGAAGCAAAACAATAAATAATCAAACAAAAGATGAAAATAAAAAGAAATTCAGTTTTGAATTAAAGAACTGGACAGACAATTTTTTCTAAATATATATATATTGTTGCTTTAATCGGGTTGTATATGAATATTATTATTATATAGTTATTGGCAGTACTCCAACATGGCCACAGCTCATAAGCTGAAACTAGATCAAATCAAATCATATATATATATATATATATATATATATAGTCAATATTAGGATGTTAGGTCCTCATTAGGGATTAAATATACCAAAGATTTCACTGGGTAATCTGATGATATTTTAGGGATTATAATAGTGATAATGATGGAAGAAAGAAAATAGAGAATTATGGATGTATATGACAAATTATCTATCCATCCATAATATTTTAGGTTGTTTCAGTCATTAGATTGTGGCCATGCTGGGGCACCACCTTGAAGAATTTCCAGTCAAATGAATCGACCTCAATATTTATTTTGTTTTTAACCCTTTCATTATCAACCTGGCTGAAACCGGTTCTAGCTCTGAGTACAAATGTCTTGTTTTCATAAGTTTTTAATTCAAATCTTCCACCAAACCTTAGTCACAATTTATGTTCTTAATACTAGCTGAACGATAACGAAGTTATTTTACTAAATTTTTTCTTATATTTAAAATAATTGAAAGAAAAACAGAACATCTCAACAGAAATACAGAAACGAAAGGGTTAAGCCAGGCATTTATTTTATTGGTCTCTATTGCCAAACCACTAAGTTACAGGGACATAAACACACCAACACTGGTTGTTCAAGCAATAGTGATGGGGGTGAACAAACAGACAGAAAGACACATACACACCCACATATACACGACAGGCTTCATTCAGTTTCCGTCTACCAAATCCGCTGACAAGGCTTTGCTCAGTCTGAGGCTGTAGTAGGTGACACTTGTCCATGGTGCGACACAGTGTGTTTGAACCCAGCATCGTGTGATTACCACACCGCCACGCCTGCACCTAAAGAACACATTCTCATGCATACATACATACATATATATATTTATTTAATTACGTGTGTGTGCGTTTATATATATATATATTAGAAAAAACCCCACCTTTTATCAATTCAATAATGAAAAATTAAATTATACCATCTAGAAAATTACATATTATAGAAAGATTAAATATAAGATAAAACACATAACAATGATTAAGTAATGTGCAAAATAATAAATAAAACGTATATATTTGGTAGAATATTCCCTCAAATTATTATTATTATTATTATATATATATATATATATATATGTGCACACATGTATGTATGTATATACACACAATGTAATCTTCAACCTGATGAATGGTTAGTGGAAACCCTTTGTTGTGTAACTTCTATTTCTGAGGATCTGCTAACTAAGAAACATATGTTACCTCGATTTTACCTGCTTCATTCCCTCGATTTGGATATATATATATATATATAAAATGTGTGTGTGTGTGTACATATACGTAATTTCTGTATTGGTGTAAAAGAGGAGATCTTATCAGAGTTATCGTATTCATACCCTACACCCCACCCCACAGACATGCATATAATATGTACGACCCCTTTGTTATGTTGGCAAATGTTATTGTCTCTGCTCAGTATTTTAATTTCTGTTGTTTTAAGGATTAACAACAAATCTTGTCACCTTGCCTCAAAATAGATTATCTGCAGACAAAATAGATTATCTGTCGTCTTTTTTTCAATTTACAACAACAACAACAAAATTATTATTATTATTATTATTACTATGTTTTTTTTAATAATTTTTTTCTTCCTAGGAAAAAAAGTTTTTTATACATTAAAATAAAGAAATTAAATATTTGGTTCTGTAAGAAAGAGCTGAAGATGGATCTTAACTTTCGCTTTGTGTCAAGCTAATAATTTTTGTAATCAATGGTAATCTTGGCTCCCACAGAAAGTTGGACACTAACGAGCGAGAAGATGATGATGATGATGATGATAATAATCATAATGTGATGCCACTGCTGTATTTATGATCTGGACATCAAAAAACTTTTGATGAAAAGACAAGAAAACATTTTTTTAAATACTAAAAAATAACTAAATAATTTCAAAGTCACCTCTTCATCGTTTCAATGGTTTTTCACTTCAAAACAAACCCTTCATACCCATTTCTTGTTTTTTTTTTGGTCCTTTTTCACTTTCAATTTGAAATAATTATTCTTTCCTCTTGCTAAATCCAAATACCTAACTATTTTATTTATTTTTTAATTAATTAACTAATTTATTTATTTTTTTACTGTGATATTTCTTGTAATATTTTCATGCATGGGGAATGGTTCTCGTTTCCTAAAAACCATCTTTTCATCTTTTCACATAAAAAAAAAAGATTTTAAAAAAATGACAAAAAAAGTGACCCCAACAAACCGCTGGGGTTATTTCACCATCTTGTAGA
>NC_043014.1:54673921-54678921 GCF_006345805.1 Octopus sinensis
CTGTGTAATTGTTTTTTTTTTATTTATTTATTTTTTTTTTTGTTTCAGTCATTTGACTGCGGCCATGCTGGAGCACCGCCTTTAATCGAGCAACTCGACCCCGAGACTTATTCTTTTGTAAGCCCAGTACTTATTCTATCGGTCTCTTTTGCCGAACCGCTAAGTGACGGGGACGTAAACACACTAGCATCGGTTGTCAAGCAATGCTACGGGGACAACACAGACACACACACACACATATATATATACATATATACGACGGGCTTCTTTCAGTTTCCGTCTACCAAATCCACTCACAAGGCTTTGGTCGGCCAGGGGCTATAGCAGAAGACACTTGCCCAAGATGCCACGCAGTGGGAATGAACCCGGAACCATGCGGTTGGTTAGCAAGCTACTTACCTTTATTTGTTTGGTTGTTTTTGTGGTGAGACGAAGGACTTCTGGGCTTTTGTGGAAGGATCGACTACTTTTCAACCCTTTGGCATTGAAATTTTTGCTTGTTTCAATCATTAGGCCATGGCCATGCTGGAGCATCAACTTGAAGGATTTTAATCAAATAAATCAACCCCAGGAGTTTTTTTTTCTTTTTGAGCCAAGTTTTTATTCCGTTGGTTCTCTTCTGCCGAACCCTAAGTTACAGGGATGTAAACCCAAGAACTGTTGTGAAGCAGTGGTGGTGTTGGGACAACCACAGACACACACACACATATATATACGATGGGCTTCTTTCAGTTTCCATCTACCAAATCCCCTCACAAGGATTTGGTTGGCTCAAGGCTATTGTAGAGGACACTTGTCCAAGGTGCCACGCAATGTGGCTAAACCTGGCACCGTGTGGTTTGGAAGCAAGCTTCTTTATTTCATAGAAATTTGCCATAGAAGCATTACAAAGAGTAGCTTGCAGGCTAGACACAGACATTGATGAAGAGGATGATTATGATGAAAAATGATAAAGATGGCAGAAGGCGCCCACCGACCCTCTGCTTCTCTAAAACATTATTTTTTTAAAATACATACACCGAGGTAATGACCCTCTTACTAAAAAATACAATTTCTTAGGACCAAAAAGTCCAGACAACCAAAATTACAGTCTATACACAAATTAGGGGCAATAAACCTCTACACTTCCTCCTCCAGGGGCACTGTTGCACCCGAAATCTGGGGCTCCAATGAAGAATTCTGAAAGTCACACCTGAGCCATATCCAGCCCAGAATATTCTCCATGTTTTACGTTCAAACTGGCCAGATCCAGCTTCTCACGCTTACCCTACAATGTCATCCTAAAACTGAACATTTACATAATTGAAGTCTCGAAACTCTGAGATAATCCCTGATTAACTGAAACCAATGGGATTAGATAAGATTTACATTTGACAGGATAATCTGCATGCTTAGGGGCCAAGGTAGAATGGCCTGCAATGCAGGGACAATGGCATCTGATCATCAGAGATTTACATCATTTTTGAAAACCTTTGTTTTGTGGTTTGAGGAAAATGTAAGGCCTTTCAGCCATGACCATCCTGTCCTGTATGCAAGGAACCTGGGACCACCGTAAATATTTCACATGTTCTTTTGTGAGGTGTTAGAATACAATTTTGAGATATTTAGCTGCTATTTCTAGCTATCTAGATGATCAACTAGAGACTTTCTTACTGGCTCAAATGGCAGCCAATGCTGGAGCCTCTGTGTGTTCCCTTGGCCTGCTAGAAATAGCAACCAACTCTCTGAAATCTTATGAACATATATATATATTAAACAAGGAAGTCTAAAATAATTTTAGAAAAGGCAAGATGGTCATGGTTGGAACTCCTTCATTCCTTTCTCTGCCAAATATGAAGGTTAATCTTGAGCCAAACATTGAACTAATGAGCGAACCTCTATGACTAGAAACTGCGGTCAAACCCCCCTCATATCGCAGCTGTCTTATTTTATGAAAGATTACATTCGATGATGTAGTCATGGTTGAACTCCTTCATCTAATGTGAAGAGAGCCGAGCAGGTGTCTATATTTACTTGTGAACATACGTGTACCTAAGAAACCTATTTGTGAAAAAATGGTGCAGATCGCCAAACTTCCAGCCGGGCAACAGAAGGGCTGAAAACAAGGAGCTCCCATAAAAAGGGTCCTTATTTCTTGCTTTGACAAATCAATGAGAGAGTCATCACATGGTTTCCTGGTTTGCCAGAAATAGCAACTCTCAGATCCCTCTCTATTATTATAAACAAGGGAAAGACATATTAGATAATGTTGTCCTATAAAAACCTTTAAAAAAACAGGATGGTCAATTCCAGAACGAGGTTGATAACAACAGCCAACAAACGTTCTTTTGCCATTGAGATAATCCGTGAAGGGAGTGAGATAATTCGATGGGTGGGTGGGGGGGGCAGTGGTTCGGAGGTGACAGAGCAATATTTTGGTGAGATAAGAATAAAGTTATTTAAAGTTTAATTTGACCTGATTATTAGATATTTCAGTAGAGATGCACCAAAACTGTTTTATCATCAGAATGAGAGAGAGAGAGAGCTTCTATGGGGTCAGTGTATCTACTAGAAATAGCAACAAAGTCTCCCCCCTCAATTCATGCCCTGCTTGACAATGAACGGGCACAATGACTATCTTAGTCCTGGGCAAACTACCTGAAATAAAGATTGGAGGGTCACAGTTGGAGTGCCTTTAATCATAGGTTCACTCTTTTAGAACAGATACAAGGTAACCTGGGGCTAAACAACAACAACCAATCACAATGAAGGACCCCTAATTTCTGTAAGGCATCGAGCTGGTAGAAACATTAGTACGCCAGGTGACATGCATAGCCGTATTTCGTCTGCCGTTACGTTGTGAGTTCAAATTCCACTGAGGTCGACTTTGGTTTCATCCTTTCAGGGTCGATTAAATAAGTACCAGTTACGCACTGGGGTCGATATAATCGACTTAATCCGTTTGTCTGTCCCTGTTTGTCCCCTCTGTGTTTAGCCCCAACATCAACTACAGTGTTTCCATTAAACCACCCAACACCCGTATCTAAACCTACCATCAGCATACCAGTTATTCCATCTTCCATTCCAACAACCACAGAAACTCGGAGACGATGTCATGTCCAGTGACTTGTCTGTTTAGTTCTTCATTTCTTCTTATGGAGGTTTCTTGCATCTTCTTTTAGTTTTCCGGTGGTCTTATATTGCTCTGTACTTCTCGATTGATGTTTTATTCACAACCTTGGAGGGAGACAGAAGAGCAATCTCACACAGGCAACAGTTTAGTTTCCCCTTTTCTCGTCAAGAGTTATTTTATTCAATGAGAGACAGGTAAACCCTCAGCTATTAAACAGTAACGAACTTATGGCCTACACTGCTCAGGAGCTCCTACAAGAGAGGTGAGTTAAACCGCATGACTGCTTTCTTGTCTTCCACTGTTAATCTGTGTACTAGTGTAACCAGTCGGACACTAGAAGTGTACAAGACATGTTTCACTTATTTAAGGGAACGCATAATTGCCTCTGGCTATTATCTCACTAATCCTAATTCGTTATCCTGCAAACACAAGCATTTTATATCCCTCTTATGGAAGCTGCCCGTCTTCCCGGCCGTATGACAACACTTATTCCGTTATTTGAACTACTTCTATTAATTTTGTCGACGCTCATCGTAACCAGTTGCCTCGGATTCAAATATTTGAATCAAACATTTTTTCACGCTCAGATTTGCTGAAGCATGGAATAAACTGCCTGCGTCAGTTGTTGACTGCCATGACACTGCATCCTTTAAGGCCCTCATGCTTTCCGAAATCCGCCGAAACTACACCTGATTATATATACACTTTAGATGAGTTGTAGTACACCTGAGCACTGTACACAATTATTATTATTATTATTATTATCCTCAAATAATTCTTAACGCTTAAAAACATGCGATTCAAACAATGTTTGTTGGGTGGTTAAGAAATTCGCTTCGCAACCAAAAGATGCCGCGCTTAATCGCACCGAACAGCATCTTTGGTAAGTGTCTTTTACCATAAACCTCGAGGCGACTCGAACGGTGAGAGGGAAATTCGGTTGAAGCGAAATGCGTGGAGGTTTGTGTGACGAACTCAAAATGTCATTCAATGAATCAGCCTTGTCACAAACGGTTTTTCACTGATTCTTTCTGAGAATTACATTAAGGACACACGCACCTGTGTAACGCACGGGTACATGTTGGTTAATTTAACCATTTAACAAGGAAACGAATTCCTTTGATGAAGAAATTGCAAGGGAACTAACTCTTGATATTTTAAAAATAACATAAATTGACCTCTGTGTCTTTTGATTTTTTTCAAAGCGTTACTAGAAATATTTATTTCACCAGTACACGGTGCTCTTGTTATTTTTGTCGAGAGAAGCTTTATGGTTCAGAGAGAGAAAAATTTTGAATGATGACAATAGGATTTTAAAAACAATATTTTGAACGGAAGAATTTTTAGACGAAATAACGTGATACAGATTTATCTCCCTTGGAGAGGAATTCTCGAATCACCGGTCAGACGTAACAGGCGAACGTAAATATCGTTCCAAGTTATATAAGAATATATTATGGTCGATATATTTATATATTGTATAATAAAATATGGAAATATAACGGGATAAAACAATAGGGAAGTAATTTTGAAAACTTGAAGGAATCGTTAAAACATCCTGCAGTATTTGGTTATGATCATTTATGGTCTAAATAAAAATACCTGCGTTAACTAAATCTCTTATTCTTCTCATGACACTAAAATTATTTAAATAATCATTTCGACTCCGGGCGAAATGCTTAGCGGTATTTTGTCTGCCGCTATGTTCTGAGTTCACATTCCACTGAGGTCGACTTTGCCTTTCATCCTTTTGGGGTTGATTAAATAAGTACCAGTTATGCACTGGGATCAATGTAATCGACTTAATCCCCTTGTTTGTGCCCTCTACGTTTAGCCCTTTGTAAGCAATAAAGAAATAAATATTTAAATAATTTAAACCTCTAAAATA
>NC_043014.1:54683921-54693921 GCF_006345805.1 Octopus sinensis
ACATACACACGTGTGTGTGGCACATAAAAAGCACCATCCGAACGTGGCTGATGCCAGCGCCACCTCGACTGGCTTCTGTGCCGGTGGCACATAAAAAGCACCATCCGAACATGGCAGATGCCAGCACGTCCTTGGCTGGCTCCCGTGCCGGTGGCACATTAAAAACACCAACCAATCGTGGCCGATGCCAGACTCCCCTGGCACGTAAAAAGCACCCACTACGTTTGCGGAGTGGTTGGCGTTAGGAAGGGCATCCAGCTGTAGAAACACTGCCAGATCAGACTGGAGCCCGGTGCAGCCTCCAGGCTTCGCAGACCCTGGTCAAACCGTCCAACCCATGCTAGCGCGGAAAACGGACGTTAAACGATGATGATGATGATATATATATAGACACACACACACGTGTATGTGTGTGTGTGTGTGTATGTGTGTGTATTGATCTGCTCTGGTATGTTGCTATGATAATGAAAAAGTGATGTTCTTTGTAGCAAAGCATTCTACAGCTACAGAAACAGTTGATGTAGCACCATCATTCTGTGGTTGCTATAGCAACAGGCTGTATTTCAGAAACCATCAAAGAAACACCAACACAGTCATTCAATCTGCTAGAAATGGCAACTAAATATTCCTTCAAACCATGCACTACCATCTTAAAAAGCAAAGTATGAATTAATCCACGTGATCCTCATCCTCCTCATCCTCTGCCCTACCACCATCACCACCATCATCATTGTCATTGTCAACGTCATCATCATCATCATCACCATTATCATCATTGTCATTGGTATCATCATCATCATCGTCATCGTCATCATATTGGCATGGATTGGATAGTTTTGAGAGGCTCCAATGAGCTGGAGAATTGCATCCAGCTCCAATGTCTGCTTTGGCCAGCAGAGCTGGACACCCTTCATAATGCTGACCAATTTACAAAGGGCACTGGATGCATTTTTGTGGCCCTGTCACTAGGGAGGGCACTGAGTAACCTTCAAAGCAAAAATAGCCCTTCAAATGAGTGGGGTTTTAATGCCAGGTGTTAAGGGGCTAAACTATGACATGGGAGCAGGAAATGGTGTCCCCTTCCCCCCATCATAAACAAAACATCTAGAACTGAGTTGATTTGGGATGGAACGTGGGATCTAATCAATACCAACAATATTTAATGATATTAGTTAATGAGGCTTTTATGGGGTCACTTGACGAGCTGAAAACAGGGACTAAAATTTGCTCAGAATCACTCTTAAAAATGATGATGAACATATGTGAGACTGGCCAATGTTAGTGCCATTTGCCTGTCACCTGGTGGCACATAAAAAGCATTATTGGAGGCAGTGACAGGTGACTGAGACCCTTCGCAATATACTGTGCTTGTAAGGCAGCAAGCTGGCAGAATCATTAGCACGCCGGGCGAAATGCTTAGCGGTATTTTGTCTGTCTTTATGTTCTGAGTTCAAATTCCACTGAGGTCGACTTTGCCTTTCATCCTTTTGGGGTCAATAAATTAAGTACCAGTTATGCACTGGGGCCGATGTAATCGACTTAATACCTTTGTCTGTCCTTGTTTGTCCCCTCTGTGTTTAGCCCCTTGTGGGTAGTAAAGAAATAGGTATTTTGTCTGCCGTTACGTTTTGAGTTTAAATTCTGCTGAGGTCGACTTTGCCTTTCATCCTTTCGGGGTCGATAAATTAAGTACCAGTTATGCACTGGGGCCGATGTAATCGACTTAATACCTTTGTCTGTCCTTGTTTGTCCCCTCTGTGTTTAGCCCCTTGTGGGTAGTAAAGAAATAGGTATTTTGTCTGCCGTTACGTTTTGAGTTTAAATTCTGCTGAGGTCGACTTTGCCTTTCATCCTTTCGGGGTCGATAAATTAAGTACCAGTTGCGTACTTAGGTCGATCTAATCGACTTCCCCCCCTTCCTTCCCCAAAATTTCAGGCCTTGTGTCTAGAGTAGTAAAGAAAAGAATATATTCTGCTTGTGTTGACCTGTCAAGCCAAGTGAGACCATAGTCATGTCAGGTCAATGGTACATAAAAAACCTCCACTACACTCTCATAGTGATGGGCATTAGGAAGGGCATTGAGCTGTAGAAATCTTGCCAAATCAGATTGGAACTTGGTGCAGTTCCCGGCTTATCAGTTTTCAGTCAAACTGTCCAACCCATGCCAGCATGGAAAGTGGACATTAAATGACAACCATGATGATGGCGATGTGTGTGTGTGTGTATGCACATATACATATAAATAAGGATAAGATTGATATTTAAATACTGATCTTATCAGGTGGCCAGCATGGGAATAAAATCTTCAAAGATATTAATTATTTAAAATTATAATTTAGAGTATTTAAGAGATACCACCACACTGGAAATAGCAGTTAAAACTTGATTCTAAAACCACATTAATGTATGCATAAATATATATGTATACACACACACACACACACACACATACTGGCTGAGTGTTGAAAGTTTATTTATATATATATATATATATATATAGAGAGAGAGAGAGAGAGTTTATGAAAAAAGCAAAAGACGAAGACAGGTGGTGTAGAAAACAAACAGATGTATTAGTATAACGCTCAGGAATAGAAAAAGTATTTTACGTTTTGAGCCTACGCTCTTCTACAGAAAGGGACACAGAAAAAACAAGGAGAGAAAAATATGTGTGTAGGAGCTAACAATCTATCATGGCATATATATTATATATATATATATATATATATATATATATATATATATATATATATATATATTATGTATTATATATATTATATATATTTGTGTGAGTGTGTATAAAATGAAAGACAGCAAAAAGTGCTCAACACAAGAAAACTTCCTTCCACAAGCTTTGTATCATTTTTGTTGGAGTTTATTAACGATTTTGTTTCATATAATTAATAATTTTTAATTTAAGAAAATCCTTCTTTAGAAATTGTGACTGTATCAAGAATTTTTTTTCTAAAAACAGTTTTTAAAAAAAAAAACAGAAACCTAATATTACACACTTACACACACACACTTACACACACGCATACATATGTGTGTGTGTGTGTGTATTCTTTGCTAATGTGTCTCCTGTAACTGTCTCAGTCCCTCACCATCTCCCCCCTCTCTCTTTCACTCTTTCTTAGCCAAGCCCCACCAACACCACCACCACCCCTATATACTCCTCCCCCGTCCCCACCCCAACAATGTACCCTTTTAAGTGCATGTCTCAGGAACCCTTTGTACCATTCTACAATAGATCTCTCCTGCCATATTGTCTCAGGTTTCTTTTGTTCCTTTCTTTCTTTTTTCTTGCTTCCTCCCCCCTCCCACACTCACTCCTACTCTTTCCTCCCTCCTCTCCCCTGCTCCTTTCTCTCCCTCTTTCTCATCCAATTTGCTTTGTTGTTGCTGTTGTTCTTCTTGTCTAGCTCCAGGTCAAAATCCTAATCAAGCAGACTTTTGATCAAAGACATTCCACCTATGGCCACCCTGTCTTATTCCTCTAAACAATGTGGTCCAGGACCACATAACACAGATTGTCCCTCAGTTTTTTCTTAAGTGGTAATGTGATTTGGAGACTTGACTGCTATTTCTAGCCCGTACCCCAACCACATACAGCACTTGCCTCCTTCAAGGCTCCATATTCTCTCTTCTTTCTTTCTTTCTTTATTTTTCTATTTTTTCTTCCTACTTTTGTCTCCCTTTCTTCTCCTTTTCTTTCTTTCTCTCTTCCTTTCATTTTTTCTTTCCTTCCTTTCATTCTTTCTTTCTTTTCTTCACCATTATTTCTTCTTCCTTCTACCATTTCAGTATTTCTTTTCTCTGTCTTCTTTTTTCCTTCCTTCTCTTTTATACTTTCATTCTTCTAATCTCTATCTCTCCTTCTCGTCCTGATGATGATGATGATGATGAATTGAGCACTGTTTCCCCTTCCCTAAAATTTCAGGCCTTGAACCTATCGTCGTCATCGTCGTCGTCATCATCATCATCATCATCATCCTCCTCCTCCTCATCACTATCATCATCGTCATAGTCTAACATCTGCTTTCCATGCTAGCATGGGTTGGACGATTTTGACTGAGGACTGGCGAACCAGATGGCTGCACCAGGCTCCAATCTTGATCTGGCAGAGTTTCTACAGCTGGATGCCCTTCCTAACGCCAACCACCCCGAGAGTGTAGTGGGTGCTTTTTATGTGCCACTGGCACGGGGGCCAGTCAGGCGGGACTAGCAACGACCTCGCTCGAATCTTTTTACACATGCCACCGGCACAGGTGCCAGTAAGGCGACGTTGGTAACGATCACGCTCGAACGGTGCCCTTTTTACGTGCCACGGCAAGTATAAAATTTCAAGGTTGTGTAGTTTTTTGAAATAAAAATAATTCTTTATTTGAGACTCTTGTCTTTGACATTTTAGTATTATGAACAGAGGTAGTGAGAGAGACTAATGTAAATAACTACAGAGGTTCTCCATTCAAAAGTAACAGGAAAGCCATGTTTGTTGGGGGTTTCCTACCATTCCTGGTGAACGACACCTTTGTACCACTCAGGCAACAAGCTTCCCCACCCATCAGTGTTTGAATAGTTGTTGCTGGTGGAGGTTTTACAAGGTTACCAGTGCCGCCTGACATGCTGGTGGCATGTAGAAAGCATCCACTACACTCTTGGAGTGGTTGGCGTCAGGAAGGGCATCCAGCTGTAGAAACTTTGCCATATTGGATTGGAGCCTTTAGTCAAACCGTCCAACCCATGCCAGCATAGAAAACGGACGTTAAACGACGATGGTGATTGATGATGAGTGTAAACCCTGCCTCGACCCCTTTTTGTTGCCTTTCACAACTTGCAGAGGAAACGTTGGGTCCTTTCTTTGAAATGCTGGTCCCCACCACACAGCACCAGAGCAATGTGAAATCAAGAAGTGATTTGCTCAGGAACGCAACAAGCTGCCCCGTCTGGGAGTCAAACCCACGATATGACAACTGTGGGGGCAAAACCTTAAACACATGCCATCAAAACTGTTCCCATTTGTTTTTCTCTTTTTTTGCTAAGGGACAAATGATTGCAGCAAACAAGTGAATGAGTGAGCCTCCACATCAGTCACAGACAATCTATCAGTCATGGGATTTTATGAAGAGCATGATCAAAGAAAAATTACCTCAGAATTTTAAGTAGAATGGGTGCTCAATGACGCGTCAGGCCTTATGACTCGTTCAAAAAGTTGCTCGTATCTGCTCTATATGGTAGTGCGACTTGCTAGAAATAGCAGCCAAATCTCCCTCAAATCTAAAAAGAAAAAAAAAGTCAGACATTGGATAATGCATAATCCTCAAAATAAGGCAGGATGGTCATTAATTGAAGATCATCGACCATAGGATTCGTTCTGGAGAATATTCAAAACTTCCCTTCAAATATATCTTCTGCACGATTCACCCCCGCTAGCCACCCCACCATCTTTATACCGAGACGACACACGTAGCTTGTGACACCTCGTCCTTCGATCAGCTTACAAAAAGCCTTCCCAAAGTCACGGCATTTGCTGTGCCTTTGTCTCATTGACAATTCCTTGACGATCGAACCCGGAGCGAGGAGGAATGGCAAAGTCGAGATAAGGGGACGTAACTATTACCTACCTCCAGCAAGTGCGCTTTCCACGAATCCATTATTTACGGCTTCTGTCTCTCCGTTGGTGTTTTATAAAAGTTAATAAAAAATATATTATGCTAATACACGACCATAGATAGGTAAATGGTGGGCGAGGAAGGATTGTTGTCGTAATTAACTTCGTTACGTGATTTATTTTATGGATTCCTATAGAGAACAGACGCATAAAAGTACTCAGAATCACATAGCATTTTCTAAACAGACTTTTACAATTCTCCAACGTGAACACAACTCATTAACCTTTACCGTCTCACACGCACACGCGCAAGCGAGTGTGTGTGTGTGTGTGTGTGTGTGTGTGTGTATATTCAAATATTAATTATAATATCATTGTTTTTCTTATGTCATCTATTTTTCTTACACACACACACACATGTATGTACAAATATCACTAAATGCGACTAAGGGTGTCAAGACGCTTACATTGCTAGAAATAAGAGCTAAAATGCTCTAATGCTGTAGGAAAAGCACATATATGTATTTATATAAATGTATATATTGACCATCATATTTATTTATTCCTTTTTATAAAAACTAACAGCTTATTTTGCTGGGTATGGCGGAAAGTGTCAGCCGTCCACAGCCAGCAGACTAAGGGGACACTTGTTAACTAGTCATGCTCCAAGAACCCTGCAAAGAATTATTGCAGTTCCGAGCAATGCTGGGGGAACAAACACAGACACACAAACACACACATATATGTATATAAATACATATAATATATATATATATATATATATATATAGACCCAGGAAAACCTGGGACGAGGTGGTGATGAGCACGACCTTCGAACTTTAGGCCTCACTGAGGAAATGACCAGAGACGAGACCTTTGAAATATTCTGTACGTGAGAAGACCAGGCAGGACAAGTGAGCCCAGCCCACTTATGAATGCCTTTCCTCCCTTGGACACAAAGACCGGTTGAGGCAAGCGAAGTCGATATAGAACCTCATCCGACGACAGACACCCATACCAACCCCCATGCTTGCGAAGACATGTTGGGGCAAGCGAAATCGAAATCGAAATCGAAACCGAATTGAACCAGCCAGGATCCCTGGCCTGGTGGTACGTAAAAAGCACTATCCGACTCGGGGCAGTGGCACGTAAAATACTCCAATGCGACCGTACGACAGGCACCCTTGCCAACCCCCTTTGCTTGTGAAGACATGTTGGGGCAAGCGAAATCGAAATCGAATTGAACCAGCCAGGATCCCTGGTCTGGTGGTACGTAAAAAGCACTATCCGACTCGTGGCCGATGCCAGCACCCGCCTCGACTGGCTTCCGTGCCGGTGGCACAATAAAATACACCAATCTGACCGTGGCCGTTGCCAGCCCCGCCTGGCACCTGTGCAGGTGGCACGTAAAAAGCACCCACTACACTCACGGAGTGGTTGCGTTAGGAAGGGCATCCAGCGTGAGAAACATTGCAAATTAGACTGGAGCCTGGTGCAGCCTTCTGGCTTCCCAGAACCCCGGTCGAACCGTCCAACCCATGCTAGCATGGAGAACGGACGTTAACGACGATGATGATGATGAGATATATATATATATATTCAGCGGTGGTGCCCCAGCATGGCCGCGGCCTTCGGCGAAAACATTTTTAAGGACTTAAGGATATATATATATATATATATATATATATATATATAGATAGATAGATAGATAGATAGATAGATAGATAGATAGATAGATAGATAGATAGATAGATAGAAATATAATATATATATATAGAACTATGTACACATATATATATCTATAATATGTACATATTTCTATATATATATATTTATATATATATATATATATATATTATATTATATAGAGAGAGAGAGGAGAGAGAGAGGAGAGAGAAATATGTACATTATATATATATATATATATAGAGAGAGAGAGAGGAGAGAGAGAGAGAGAAATATGTACATATATATATATATATATATATAGAGAGAGAGAGAGAGAGAGAGAGAGAGAAATACACGGTGGGATCTTCCAGTTTCCATCTACCAAATCCACTGACAAGGCTTTGGTCAGTCCAAGGCTATAGTAGAAGACACTTGCTCAAGATGCCATGCAGTGGGACTGAACCCATGCCCATGTGGTTGGTAGGCAAGCTACTTACCACACAACCACTCCTGCGCCTCATAGGTAAATTTTATAAATATTCTATAATTATAAAATAATTATATGAGTGTGTGTGTTGTGTGTGTGGAGGTGCAATGGCCCAGTGGTCAGGGAACAAGACTTGCGGTCGTAGGATCGCAGTTTCGATTCCCTGGCGCTGTGAGTGTTTATTGACCGAAAAATACCTAAAGTTCCACGAGGCTCTGCTGTACACTTTCACCACAACTTTCTCTCATTCTTTTATCCCTGTTTCCAGTCTTGTCCCACTCTGTGTCACTCTGAATCTCCCTGAGAACTACATTAAGGGTACACGTGTCTATGGAGTACTCAGCCACTTGCATGTTGATTTCACAAGCATTGATCAGATCATATTGAACCCACTTTGTCATAGCCAACGGAGTGCCACTATATATATCTATAAATATTTTACTGGGGAAGGTCGGTTTATGGGGTTACTCTGGGTTTCCCGTTGCTAAAGGGTTTAACTTAATGGCTCATCGTCAGACCCCAAGACCTGTTGGCCTGAAACCTCCATAAAATATGGACAGGAAAAGCCTACTTGTTTCAGTCATTTGACTGCGGCCGTGCTGGAGCACTGCTTTTGATTGAAGAAATCAACCCCAGGTCTTATTCTTTGTAAGCCTGGTACTTCTTCTATTGACCTCTTTTGCCGAACCACTAAGTAAAAGGGACATAAACACACCAACGTCGGTTTTCAAGTAATGGAGATGGAGACAAACACAGACCCACACACACAAGGACACATGCACACACATATACATGCACACACACACACACCACAAACACACACACACATATGGCAGGCTTCTTTCAGTTTCCATCTACCAAATCTGCTCACAAGGCTTTGGTCAACCCAAGGCTATAGTAGAAGACACTTGTCCAAGGTGCCATGCAGTGGAACTGAACCCAGAACCACAGGGGCCTGATGAGGCTGGCAAACGGCTAGGATCAGCTGGTACTTTTTACGTGTCATCGACACGGACGCCAGTCAGGTGGTGCTGGCATCAGCCACATTTGGATGGTGCTTTTGACGTGCCACTGGCACGGGTGTCTTAACTACAATTTCCATTTGATTTTCATTTTGATGTTGGTGTTGACGTACTTGACTCAATAGGTCTCCTCAAGAACAGCCGGGTCACTCTACGATCCAAGGTAAGCACAGCAGGCTGTCCTGCAAGCCATGAACCCACTTCATTTGTTGGGTCTTCAAGGTCACAGCATACCTCCAATATATATATAATATATATACATACATATATATATATATATATATATATAGATATAATATATATATATATATATATATATATATACATATATATATATATATAAATTAATTTACTCTGCTATGTATTGAGTACCTTATTTACTGTGGTTAACCCCGACTCAACCCGGGACCTACATATATATATATATGTATGTATGTATTCTTTTATTCTTTTATTTGTTTCAGTCATTTGACTGTGGCCATGCTAGAGCACTGCCTTTAGTTGAACAAATCAACCCCATGACATATTCTTTGTAAGCCCAGTACTTATTCTATCAGTGCCTTTGGCTGAACCACTAAGGTACGGGGACGTAAATACACCAGTATTGGTTGCCAAGCGATTGTAGGGTGACAAACACAGACACAAACAAACACATACACACACACATCATCATCATTGTTTTACTTCTGCTCTCCATGCTGGCATGGGTTGGATGGTTTGACTGAGGACTTATGAGCCAGAGGCTGCATATATATATATATATATATATATATATACACACACACATATACATATATATGATGGGCTTCTTTCAGTTTCTGTCTGCCAAATCTACTCACAAGGCTTTGGTCAGCCTGAGGCTATAGTGGAAGACACTTGTTCCATGCAGTGGAACTGAACCTGGAAGCTACTTACCATACAGGCCTCTACACAGTTTCTGTCTATTAAATTCACTGACGGGGCATTAGTCAGCCCAGGCCATAGTAGGAGGCATTTCCCCATGGTGCCACCCAGTGAGACTGAACCCAAAACCATGTGCTTACCAAACCAGCTCCTGAAACCGCCCAGCCATTCTCATCAATATCACTGAAGCATCCCAGCATGCCTCATTCCACCATTCTGCTATGACACAGGGTGGGTGGGCATATCAGTGACAATCCTATCCCTGTGTGCAAGTTGAGGGTAATGACCCAGAGTGGAGCCAGGTTGTCTGTG
>NC_043014.1:54698921-54733921 GCF_006345805.1 Octopus sinensis
GGTGCTGCTTGATCAGGGTTGACCAGGTGCTAAACAATACCAACAACAGTAACAAGTTACCAGAATCTCTTGGTGAGTCACTTTTGGTATGAACTAAACTGGAAGACTCGTTGCAGCTTTCATCTTTAATGTTGTCCACAAGTTTAACTTTGAAGAGAATCTATTGATTTCCGAACTGAATGGTTGCAAAAGAAACAGTTATGAGGTCGTTAAGAGAGACACAGTAACCAGTTGAATGGTTTAAAGAATTATAGCAATTATGAGTAATGTTCTTGTGATAGGATAAATGGAAAGGTTACTTAGAACACCAGACTTTTTACCAATTTTGACATTTCACTGTCCTTCGTTGGTTTTGTAATAAACAGTTGAATACCCAAAGACATCTGACAGACAAATGAATACCCTCCATCAGTCACTACATCTGGAACATCTTGCTTCTCTGGCCATGAAAATTTCAGTAAATTACGAGTTTTAAATCTCACAACGTGA
The DNA here is from genome assembly GCF_006345805.1 of Octopus sinensis. NCBI lineage: Eukaryota > Metazoa > Mollusca > Cephalopoda > Octopoda > Octopodidae > Octopus > Octopus sinensis. The sequence goes on from NC_043014.1 coordinate 54,699,411, forward strand.
GATATTCATCAACAGTAATTTGTAGTAGAGATTGTTTGCCAACATAACATGGCAGTCCTGGTTTAGGATGAATGTTGCTGTAATTTAGCCCCAGGAGACATCGTCTCCAGCTAGCTATACGACATGATCTGTGTCCTTATATTTTCAAACAAGGGAATCTAGCACCCCCACTCAGCTCAAAACAATATCTGTGTATCGCAAAATAATCCAGAAATCGCAATACACAGATATTGTTTTGAGCTGAGTGGGGGTGCTAGATTCCCTTGTTCGAAAATATAAGGACACAGATTGTGTTGTATAGCCGGCTGGAGACAATGTCTCCAGGGGCTAAATTACAGCAACATTCGTCCTAAACCAGGACTGCCATGTTATGTTGGCAAACAATCTTTAGTATAAAATTTCAGTGTCTGGTAGTTGACTTGATAGAAGACCACAAAAAAAAAACCCTGTCTTTCCATCAACAAGGCTGACCATCTTTTTGAATTCAATATCTCTTGCAGCCATGGCTCTGCTAATCTATATATATAAAACTGTAGTTGTGTGAGTGTCTGTCCCCTTCGATTTAGATTCCTAACTACTCCCACATTTTGCGGTGCAGTTTAACCAAAACCGTGTATCTTATAGTCGTGATTCATATCGAGCCCTTCTGGGTATTAGCGCACGTCTACGATGAGTCTACGATTTTAAAAATAATTTACCATCATTTTTTTCCATTTTCATGCATATTTTTTTAAAGGGAAGTAACTCTCTAAAAATGTCTACGATGAGTCAACGATTTAAAAAAAAATTTACCATCATATTTTTTCCATTTTTAATGCATTTTTTTGCTATTTTTTGGCTATAACTCTCTAAAAATGCTGTATAGTTATTTCCCTTACAAACCCGAGCAACGCCGGGCGATACTGCTAGTAGAATACTAAAAAACAAAACCGTGTGGTACCAATGACTTTTGGAAATGTTCAGAACTGTTTAATCATTGACTAAACTACTCCCATCAGTTGTTCGCTGTCAAAACACTGGACCCTTCAAAATATTCCCTACTTCCTGAAATTCCCCAACTCTTGATGTCCCTATGAACCCTTTCCTTTTTACAACTATTTTACTGCTCCCTTTTTTTCTATATTTGTCTTATCCTGTAAATTGTAGGTTTCATTGCTCCCTTTCTTGACCCTTATGTCATCTCTCCCTCTCTTCACTCTCACCCGATTCAGTCGCAAGGCATCTGAGGGCTGCACATACAGGATCAGCTCAATGTTATTAACACTGGCCTGGGGGTTAGGGTGCTGCACTCATGCTTATTGTGATTGTGGTTTCAATTCCTAGAGCGGGTGGTGTGTTATGTTTCTGAATAAAACACTTCATCTCATGCTGGTCTGCCGATTTTTATATTTATTATTTGTTTATTCTATTAATTTCTTCTTCTTCTTCTTCTTCTTCTTCTTCTTCTTCTCCTCCTCCTCCTCCATATCTAAGGAGTGAAACCACCCAGGTGTTGATAGCTTCGATCTTATTCCATCCATTTAATTTCGACTTAAGGATCAGTCTCAGTGGACGCAATTACTCCACCTTAAATTTTTCTGTCATTTCTTTCTCCATCAATTTATCCATTTCCAAAATCTCCAAGTACTTATAGCCCGTCTCTTCTATCTGCTTCATAACCTCCCCCGACGGTATCGTTAGCCCGTCCATACATTTGATTTTGCCTCTCTTCAGGACTAACACATCACACTTTCTCAGTCCGAACTCCATTCTGATATCAGCACTAAAGGTATGCACCGTATCAACGAGGGAACTGACTTGGACTTCATCTTTACCATAAAGTTTGAGGTCATCCATGAATAACAAATGGTTGACTTTTTGCTGGCGGCTTTTGAATACAAAACCATCTTTTGCTTTAATTCAGAAACAGTGTTAGTGGTATCAAGCACAGTTCAAAGATCAGTGGGGACAGGCAGTCCCCTTATCATCATCATCATCATCATTAACTATCTGCATCAGAGACATCAGAGCTACGAATGTTTCCAGCTTTCAGAAGAGTTCAATCTGTTCTGTTGTTGTTATCCAACTTGGTGTTATTGTTGTTGTGGTTGTTGTTATTTTTCTCCTTGTGGAAATATTCTTTTTTTATGTTACATTACATAATTTCTTTTATTTTTATTTTTATTTTTTTTCGTTTCACATTATCTCCAACTAATGGAACTAACTCGTTAAAGTACCCAACAACCTCCTCCTTTATTGCCAACGTTGTACGCAGTTCCTCGACAACTGATTCAGCCATATTTCTGCATTCCTTGATAATAACCGATTCTCTGACAGGAAAAACCAATTCTATGGCAAGAGAGACATTAAATGATAATAATAATAACAATAATAATAATAATAATAATAATAATAATAATAATAATAATGATGATAATAATAATAATAAAATAATAATAATAATAATAATAATAATAATAATAATAACAATAATAATAATAATAATAATAATAATAATAATAATAATATAATAATAACAATAATAATAATAATAATAATATAATAATAATAACAACAATGATGATGATGAAGATGATGATGATAAATAGCATCAAAGGCAGTGAAATATGTTGATAGTTTATTGATAAAGGATAAAGGATAAAACTTCAAGTGTGAAATGTATACACACACACACATACATGGACACACACAGACACACACACAAACACACACATATATACATGGACACACGCGCAAAAAATTGGCTGGTACTTTCTTTCATGAACCTTGGAAACAAAGTTTACATTGGCTGGAGTCACACAAATAGCTGCAGCAGACATTGCTAAGTGTTTTGTTCTTAGGATTCTGTGCTGCCCTTAATAATAATAATAATAATAATAATAATAATAATAATAACAATAATTGTAACTGTAACTGTATGGTCTATTACCAGCCAATGTGCACCAGTAGCCCAGGAGGAATATAATAGACGCCACAACAATATAGCGAGTCTTGTCCATTGGACACTTTGCAATAAGTATGGATTTGACAGAGAAAAATAACTGGTAAACTGGTATGACCATAAACCTGAAGGCATCATCAAAAATGATAATGCAAAGATCCTGTGGGATTTTATGATTCAGTGTGACCATGAGATAGAGAATAGGAAGCCAGACATGGTGTTAATTGAGAAAGAAAACAAATGATGCTGGATCATAGATGTAGCATGCCCAGCTGACAACAAGGTATGCGATAAGGAAGAAAGAAAAGTCGACAGATATGACAGGTTAGCTTGGGAAGTTAAGCAGTTGTGGTCGATGAAAAAGGTGGTAGTAGTACCAATAATTGTCGGAGCCTTGTAGAAACCTTGTCAGATCAGATTGGAGCCTGGTGTGGCCTCGTGGCTTGCCAGTCCTCAGTCAAACCGGCCAACCCATGCCAGCATGAAAAACAGACGTTAAACGATGATGACGATTATGTATACCTAATTTTGCACCACCCTCTCTCTCTATATATATATATATGTGTGTGTGTGTACAAACACATACAAATATATGTATGTATACATACATATATATGAATGTTTCAATATATGCATTTATATATAAGAACACACGCACACACACACATATATACATACGCTTACAGAGGGGGAGAGGGGGAGAGAGAGAGGAAGGGAGGGAGAGAGAGAGGAAGGGAGGGGGAGAGGGGGTAGGGAGAGAGAGATCTGTAGAAGCCGTTTGAAAGGTGGTATGGTGCGTCAATCAAGTTTGTGACAGTAGTGTGTGTGCGTGTGTACGTATGTATGAGTGTGTATGTGTTATGGCTGGCTGGAAGGAGGAGAAGGAGGTGGTGGTGGAGAAGTAGTAAGAGTAGTAAAAGTGTAAGACAGTGGTGAACGGGTGGGGGTGGAGGTGGGGAGAGGAGATGTGACAAATGTTGAAGAGACATCTTCGTATAAGATTGTGTCTGGCTGTTGTTAAGTGGGGGTGGGCGAGGAGGGACAGACTGGTGCGTGTCCGTGTGTGTGTTGCGTGTGTGTGTGTATGTACTTGTTGCATATGTGAATACTTGTGTGTGTGTGTGCGTGCATGTGTGTACGTAAGTGGTGTGTGCGTCTGTGTGTGAGAGTAGTTATGTACAGGAGTATGTATGTATCCGTTGGATATGTGTGTGTGTGTGTGTGTGTGTGTGTTCATGCGCATTTGTGTGTGTGTGCGCGCGCATTTGTGTGTGTGTGTGCGCGCGCATTTGTGTGTGTGTGCGTGCGCCTGTGTGTGTGATAGTGTTGAGTAAAAAAAAAAGGGTACCGGCAAAAACTAGACAGAGTTAGAATCAAGAAATATTGGCGCTGACACACAGACAGACAAATGGATATTATTTATTCACTCTGACCAACTGAAATTCAGAGTTCGGAGGAAAGGTCAATAAGTTCAATTGCCATTGAACCCATTAAGGTAATTAGACTTAACGAACTTGACTTCAAACTCGCCCAACTGGACTAATTGTTACTCAGGGCTGGCCATCACTCGGTTTCTCGATTTCCAGATTTTCTTCCGAGTTTCCAATCGCTGTCCATGGACGGCAGATTTCATTACATCATCATTACAGGAGGTGGCTGTGTGGTAAGTAGCTTGCTTGCCAACCACATGGTTCCGGGTTCATTCTCACTGTGTGGCATCTTGGGCAAGTAGTGTCTTTCTTCTACTATATAGCCTTGGGCCAACCAATGCCTTGTGAGTGGATTTGGTAGACGGAAACTGAAAGAAGCCCGTCGTATATATGTATACATATATATGTTTGTGTGTGTGTGTATGTTTGTGTGTCTGTGTTTGTCCTCCCAACATCGCTTGACAACCGATGCTGGTGTGTTTACGTCCCCGTAACTTAACTGTTCGGCAAAAGAGACCGATAGAATAAGTACTGGGCTTACAAAGAATAAGTCCTGGGATCGATTTGCTCGATCAACTAAAGGCGGTGCTCCAACATGGTCGCAGTCAAAATGACTGAAACAAGTAAAAGAGTAAAAGAGTATTATCCTCATCAACGTTTTAGATCTGATTGTTAGATGCTTGCAGGGGTCAGATACGGATGGACTGGGGACAGGTTTTCTCTGGCCAAATGCCCTTCCTGCTTCCACGTTGGATAACAATCTCTCATTTGCTTGAACTGCAAACAGCCTGGACAGGTTTTCCACGGGGGACTGTGAGCTTCCTCGTGTTTACTCTCGCTACATTTCTACAGTAGATATATCGGTTAATGTTCTTGGCTTGCTTTTGTTCTTGTTACCGACAGCAGAACGGTGGTGTGTGTGTTGTGTGTGTTGGCCTCGGTTGTCTTTGGACATATTCCATCCGCATTCTTCTTCTATTATTGTGGTAACGGATTGTGATTAGGGCGTACATTCCAACCACGCTCATTTTTCATATCAAAATATGTCTGTCGGGGTCTGCTTCTTGCATTTGTAAATCTTTTGCTATTTGTTGTAAGATCTGATCTTTTGCATATCTGGAAAGAATTCTTACTGCAACATTTTGTTTTCCCTCCAGCCATTGTGTTCCTGGACAGCTTACTCTTTTACTTGTTTCAGTCATTTGACTGCGGCCATGCTGGAGCACCGCCTTTAGCCGAGCAGATCGACCCCGGGACTTATTCTTTGTAAGCCCAGTACTTATTCTATCGGTCTCTCTTTTGCCGAACCGCTAAGTGACGGGGACGTAAACACACCAGCATCGGTTGTCAAGCAATGCTAGGGGGACAAACACAAACACACACATACATAAATATATATACATATGTATATACACGACGGGCTTCTTTCAGTTTCCGTCTATCAAATCCACTCACAAGGCATTGGTCGGCCCGAGGCTATAGTAGAAGACACTTGCCCAAGGTGCCTCGCAGTGGGACTGAACCCGGAACCATGTGGTTGGTAAACAAGCTACTTACCACACAGCCACTCCTGCCAATTTTTTTTTCATTCTTAATATCAAAACAAACACAAGTATAATACTATTTTTTGGTGGTGGTGGTAGCAGTAGAATAGGACGACAATGGTGATGATGGATCTCTTGTGTTGCTCTGAGAAAAATTTGAGTGGCCTGACTGTGGAGAAGAGCCCTCGGGACTGAGGTGTTTAATGGGTCGTCAATTGTTTTAGTATTGAAGAGAGATTTCTAATGCTGATCTTGTTGTTGTTGCTATTGTTTAGCTGTGGTAAGAGTAGGAACAGTAGAACATGACGACAATGATGATGATGATGGGTCACTTGTGGATAGCTGAACTGTGAAGGGTTCTTGATTGTGGAGTTTAATATCTCATCAATTGCACTTGTATTGAGTGGTGGCCGTGTTTGTTGTTGTTAATGTGTGACTGGTTGAGAAAACCCATCAAGCCAAGGGAGGACATAGTTGTGGCCGATGCTGGTGTCACGTAACTGGCACGTCAAAAAGCACCTTTCGAGCATTGGGCCTCATGGAGGCAAAGCGGCCGATGCTGGTGGCACGTGAAAAGCTCCTTTTGAGTGCTGGGCCTCATGGAGACAATGATGAATGACCGAGAACCTTGGTGTTATGTTGTGCTTGAGAAGGAGACCCATCAAGCCAAGTAAAATTGCAGTCGTAGAGGACATTGGTGTCATGCAAATGGCACCTGTGCCGATGCCTTTTACACTCTGAGAGTGGTTGGCATTAGGAAAGGCATCCAGCTGTAGAAACCTATTTCTTTATTACCCACAAGGGGCTAAACACAGAGGGGACAAACAAAGACAGACATAGGTATTAAGTCGATTACATCGACCCCAGTGCGTAACTGGTACTTAATTTATCGGCCTCGATAGGATGAAAGGCAAAGTCGACCTCGGCGGAATTTGAACTCACAACGTAACGGCAGACGAAATACCACTAAGCATCTCGCCCGGCTGTAGAAACCATGCCAAATCAGACTGGAGTCTGGTGCAGCCTTCCAGCGTGCCAGTCCTGGTCAAACTGCCCATCTCATGCTACAAAAGACGAAGACAGGTGGTGTACAAAACAAACAGATGTATTAGTATAACGCTCAGGAATTGAAAAAGCCTTTCGCTACATGAAAGCACCATTATTATCATTATTGTATATATCACATGGTTCTGGGTTCAGTCCCACTGCATGGCATCTTGGGCAAGTGTCTTCTGCTATAGCCCCACTGCTATAGTGGATTTGGTAGACGGAAACTGAAAGAAGCCTGTCTTATATATATATATATATATATATATATATATATATGTGTGTGTGTGTTTGTGTTGTGTGTCTGTGTTTGTCCCCCTAGCATTGCTTGACAACCGATGCTGGTGTGTTTACGTCCCTGTACCTCAGCGGTTCGGCAAAAGAGACCGATAAATTAAGTACTAGGTTTACAAAGAATAAGTCCTGCAGTCGATTTGTTCGACTAAAGGCGGTGCTCCAGCATGATCAGAGTCAAATGACTGGAACAAATAAAAGAATAAAAGAACTTTGAGAAGAGCTTCTCGTGTTTGAGACAAAGTCCTTCTTTGAGAAAAATGGTGAAGTTTTTCTTTGTTTTTAATCCATGCGAGAAATATTTTGCTTGAAATATCAGAAACTTTTCTTTGACTCCCATACATTGTCATGCCCATTCTGAATGATGATTATATTGCGGACACACGTGTTTTAGGAATACTCAGTCACTCAGACACTAAACTAATGAGTTCAGTTGAACGACCAACTGGAATATTCATCGTCGAAACTGACAGAGATCCATACTACAGGTTGCGGCAAAAAAACCTCCCATATTTCACACAGCTAATAGCATAATGTGAGGAAAGTTAGACTGATAATAATGGTGCTTTCATGTAGCGAATGGCTTACAGTTTATTCCTCAGCTATCATTATTGTTTATCTTGGTGTATATTGTGTGTGTTTGTGGTTGAAGCATTTGTTGACCTGTAAAATATTGGAGGTTTTTTTTGCCGCACCCTGTATTTCAAGTGCATGTCAGTGTGGGAGGAAGGGGGTTGTGTCTAGATAAGCGTTAGACTGATGCGCCTGTGGCATGTGTGTGTGTGCGTGTGTGTGTCTGTGTGTGTGAGAGTGTGTGAGTGTGTGTGCGTGTGTGTGTGTGTGTGTGCGCCTACTGTATGTATGTGTTTGTGTAGCTGTCTTCCTTTATTCTCCCTTCACCTTCCTTCAACTCTCCTGCTCCTCCCCCTCTCTCTGACTCTCTCCCTCCCTCTCTCTCTCTTTCATATAGTTCCTCTCCCTCTCTGTCCCTTACACTAATCTTCCCCTTCCCTCTCCTACTCTGCTTCTCTTTCCTTTTCTCTATCATTTATTCTCCTTTTCTGTTTCTGCTTTTTTTACATTGTTTCTTCCTTGTTTTTTCTTTTCATCTTCTTTTCCTCCTCTTTATCTCTGTATCTCTCTTTCTCTCTCTCTCTCCCTTTATTTCTCCTTTCTGTCTTTCAACATTGTTTTCTCTCTCCTCCCACCCCTCTCTGCCTCTCTTTCATACATTCCTCACCACCGCCACCACCACCACCACCACTGCCGCCGCCGCCACCAACACCACCACTACCACCGCCACCACCACCACCGCCGCCACCAACACCACCGCCTCCGCCGCCGCCGCCGCCGCCATTACTGATTCTGTTCTCTTTTCATTTCCTCTTTTGTTCTTCAAAATCCCTTTCCTCGTTTCACTTCCTCAAATCTCTTCTCATTTTATTGTTTTTAAGGGAATGACACACAAAGTAAATGCCGTCCAGTTCATAGCCTGTTGTTGTTGTCGTTGTTAAACCCTAGGTCAACCTTGACTGAGCCGATCTATGGATCAAAGGTATTCCACCTGTGGTAATCCACACATTTTCTTTTTTATTTATCCTCTTAGATTTCATTAATATGAAGTTTCGTGGTTGAGAGGGAAAGACAATGTCTTCATGACTGCAAGCTTATATAGTCTTGATTCCTGCACCAGGCGGCCGGTTGAGTTCATTTCACATTGCCCCAGGCCACTCAGCTGCAATGGGTTCCAACGATGGCTGCTAAGTCGTCCCCGTGACAGACCGGAATCCCATTCACCAGGGACTGTCACAATTCCAGTTACATATCTGTTTCTTTACTACCCACAAGGGGCTAAACACAGAGGGGACAAACAAGGACAGACAAACGGACTAAGTCAATTATATCGACCCCAGTGCATAACTGGTACTTAATTTATCGACCCCGAAAGGATGAAAGGCAAAGTCGACCTCGGTGGAATTTGAACTCAGAACGTAACGGCAGATGAAATACGGCTACGCTGTTCGCCTGGCATGCAAACGGTTCTGCCAGCTCAACATTCATGGTATGACCTTTAGCTGTTGTTACACATCGCTGGTCACAATGCATTTGACATAATTTTTGTAGCTTTCAAAAGGTGCCACTCCTCCAGCTAGTCAGGCAGGCCAACATTCTCCCTGATCAGAGGGCTAGTATGTTCACGGAGTGTCACCTATTTACAGCTGAGTGGAGTGAGCAACATGAAATAAAATAATTTGCTCAAGAGCGCATGCTGTGCCCGGTCCAAGAATTGAACCCATCATCTGGTAATCATGAATGCCACCCTGTCACCGCTAGGCCACACACCTTCACCAGTCACTTATAATGCTATGTAAACTGCATCAAGCTCTGGCCTTGTTAGTCTTTGAACTCCTGGGCCAACAGACCTTCGTGTTTTTGCTTTATGCTTTAAAAAAAGGCACAGTGTAATTTGAGGCAATTTAGATGCTATTTCTAGCAGGTCAATGACAGTATGAGGTAAGGGTAGGAGACTTTGTTGCATAAGGGTGAATTGCAAGTATTATGAATTTGTGGGCCATTATCTATTGTATGTATGTACGTATGTGTGTGCATATGTATTTATGTATACAAGTATGTGCACATATATATGTGTATGTGCTTTTATGTATGCATATATGTATGTATCTATATATATTTATGTGTGTATGTTTTTGAGAGAATAACAGAAGACAGTACTGATGATATTTCAAATATTCAATTCCTACGGCTGTTTCTGTAATTCTTACGTAACATTCATCATCATCATCATCATCATCATCATCATCATCATTTAGTGTCCGCTTTCCATGCTAGCATGGGTTGGACGGTGCAACTGGGGTCTGGGAAGCCAGAAGGCTGCATCAGGGCCAGTCTGATCTGGCAGTGTTTCTACAGCTGGATGTCCTTCCTAACACCAACCACTCTGTGAGTGTAGTGGGTGCTTTTTACGTGCCACCCGCACAGGTGCCAGACGAGTCTGGCAAACGGCCACGATCGGATGGTGCTTTTTATGTGCCACCGGCACGGGGACCAGGCGAGGCTGGCAACGGCCACAAACGGATGATGCTTTTTACGTGCCACCGGCACGGAGGCAGCAACGGCCACGGTCGGATGGTTCACTTACTTGTCACCGGTACTGGTACCACAGCTGCAATTTCCATTGATGTTGATCAACTTCGATTTTGGTTCTGCTTTCTGATATCTAATTTGATTTGGTTTGATTTTGATTTTGGTTTTAATTTTGATTTTCACATTATGATGAATCATTACAGAATAATTTACAGGCTGCAAAAATCACTTTATCAAGGATTTTTTTGAAATATAATTTACAAAATTGAAAGCAGCCCAGTATAAGCAACAGTGATTTTTAGACAGGTGTAAACTTAAACAGACTCAAAGATCTGTCTCCTAAATTCCAGTAATAAGGGATTTGTGAACTCGAGGTATTTGCTAAAGATGTTGTTAAATGGGTTTGAACCTGGAAGCCCATTGTTCCAAAGCAAGCTTCTTAACCACCTAGCTATGCCTACACCCTTATGGATATCATTCTCCAGTGTACTTCAATGGAAGATGCAAGCTTTATTGAGAAAACTAAAAAGAATTAGGGCTTCCGAATAAGACTACCCTGTGTGGTATTTGTTCCACCGAATTAACCAGACAATCCCTTGTCACTCTTACCACTGGATATCTCAAGAACCCCTGATTGGCTCATTGGAAACTTCTAACCATTTGTATTCCCTAAATGTGATAGAAAATGAAATGAAGGTAAAATTGTTTTTGACCCTTTGGAACATTCCTTCTTTTTCTTTTCTCTTTTTTCTTTCTACCCCCCCCCCCCATCACCACACTTTTATTTTTATTTTTTTATTTTTCCCCTTCTTTTTTTCAGTTGTCTCTTCTAAGAGAACACACATTCTCTTACTCTGAAACTGTATGGGTGCGGAGGAGGGGGTTCCAACTCCCACCACCACCAACACCATAACCACCACCACTACCATCACCGTCATCCCCCCCCCCCGACCACTGCTGCCACCATCTGGTGCAAACACTATTGAAACATGCTGTGTGTCCCCCCAACAACTTCATGTGTAAACACACACCTGTCACCCACTGTGAAACATTTGATTCAACAAGGGAACGTTCACCTTGCTGTGTAACCCCTTGCTTCCCCCCCCTCTCTCTCTCTCTCTCTCTCTCAGGTTTTATTTAAAAAGAATAAAAAAAAGTAATTATTTGCCCAAAGTCACAAAGTGGGTCTCATGTCCTTATATATATATATAATAGGAGTGGCTGTGTGGTAAGTAGCTTGCTAACCAACCACATGGTTCCGGGTTCAGTCCCACTGCGTGGCATCTTGGGCAAGTGTCTTCTGGTATAGCCCCGGGCCGACCGAAACCTTGTGAGTGAATTTGGTAGACCGCTGCTGGTGTGTTTACGTCCCCGTCACTTAGCGGTTCGGCAAAAGAGACCGATAGAATAAGTACTGGGCTTCCAAAGAATAAGTCCCGGGGTCGATTTGCTCGACTAAAGGCGGTGCTCCAGCATGGCCGCAGTCAAATGACTGAAACAAGTAAAAGAGAGAGAGTAAAGATATATATATATATATATGTATGTATGTATGTATGCATATGTATGAGTTATCCTAAATGTAGTGTGTACTGATCCAAATCTTAATCTCATCATTTCCAGCTTTTATCCAAGCCCCACCCCCACCCTACCCCCACCCATTGTTCCTTTATCTTTCCAGGTGCCGTTTTTCTGAGTTAATCCATTTCAACTTAATCCAGTTTCTGCCAATGGAAACACAACACAGATTTCAAAACAGGATGCTTCTATACAACCCAAGTTTCTGCCTAACATTTTCGGGTTACAAAGGCAGTGCTCCAGCATGGCCACACTCAAATGACTGGAACAAGTAAAAGAATAAAAGAATAACACAAAACACTTTCTGCTAGATGCTTCGTTAATTTTGTCAATTTGCTGCCATTATTAGTTGAATAATAATTAAAAACCAGTTGAATATCTAGAAACATATGGAAGCACTCCGTCGGTTACGACGACGAGGGTTCCGGTTGATCCGATCAACGGAACAGCCTGCTCGTGAAATTAACGTGTAAGTGGCTGAGCACTCCACAGACATGTGTACCCTTAACGTAGTCCTCGGGGATATTCAGCGTGACACAGAGAGTGACAAGGCCGGCCCCTTGAAATACAGGTACAACAGAAACAGGAAGTAAGAGTGAGAGAAAGTTGTGGTGAAGGAGTACAGCAAGGATCACCACCGTCCCCTGCTGGAGCCTCGTCAAGCTTTTTAGGTGTTTTTGCTCAATAAACACTCACAACGCCCGGTCTGAGAATCGAAACCGCGATCCTACGACCGCGAGTCCGCTGCCCTAACCACTGGGCCATTGCGCCTCCACCTAGAAACATTCAACCATAGGAATACTCACCCGTTTACCAAATCTTGAATGCTTCCCTGGGTATTTTGAATCCAATTTCTCTTGTACTGTCAGCATTGCAGAAGTGCATCTACCTCCTGATTGTTTTGGCCCATGTGGCCCCTCAGAGGGGGCTTTGCACTGGGTCCAACACAAGGGGCATTTGGAAATGTTTTCTTACATTTAGAATTCTTGAAGCATGGAATATACATGATCCGGATTAGTCGTTAGCCGGTGGGACACTGCATCCTTTAAAACATTCCATGCTTCCTGAAATCCGTTAACGCTGCTCTTGACAAAATTGCTCAGACAATAAATTCCTGAGAGATGCCATCTGCATAGGAAATGATGTTTTAGTTACGATGAACACACACACACACATAACTGTGCCTGCATGTGTGTGTGTGTGTGTGTGTATATATATATATATATATATATATACATACACACACACATACATACATACATGCATATATATATATATATATACATACAAACACATATACATACATACAGACACACAAACACATACATACATACATACATGTATATATATATACATACATACAGACAGATACACACACACACACATACATACATACATACATACATACATGCATATATATATACATACAGACACACACACATACATACATACATACATGCATGCATATATATACATACACACACATACATACATACATACAGACACACACACACATACATACATACATGCATATATATATATATATATATACACACACACACACACACACATACACACACACACACATATATATGTATATATTTGTAGTGAATCAGTACAAGACTTAGCCAAAGCTAAACAAATGCGTAAATTATCAAACATACTTTGTACTGTTTCGGTGAAGATATCTATTCAGAGCGTATCTCGACTGCTTACTCTATAACTTTAAAGATTTCATTTCAGAGACGGATGTGTTTGAGAAGAGATTTGATTTGGAGACTGTGTGTTGAAAGCAAAACAATCACAGCACGACTGACACATATATTGGCCATTTGAAAATGCACAAAGATTTTAAGCTTAGCTTAAATTCTGTGTCCATAGAATTGTGTCAGTGACCAGGTTACAGTTGGTGTGATGAAAAATTTGACCCCAAATAAAAAACATTTGACCCTTTAGCATTCAGATTACTCTGTCAAATATAATGCTTTATTCACATTGTTTTGAATGCGTTACTTTGATGAGGTGATTGATCAAAGGCATTCCAAATATGACCATCTTATCATATTTCTTTTTCTAACAGAAGACAAACTACATTAGCTACATTTAAAAAAAAACTTTTGAAAAATATGACGGAATATGATTTGAGAGAGATTTGGCTGCTATTTCTGGTAGGTCGATTGTCCCCACTCCACAAATCTGGGGCCTTGTGCCTCCAGTAGAATGGAGCTGGCAGAAACGTGAGCACGCTGGGCGAAACGCTTAGCGGTATTTCGTCTCCACTACGTTCTGAGTTCAAATTCTGCCGAGGTCGACTTTGCCTTTCATCCTTTCGGGGTCGATTAAATAAGTACCAGTTACGCACTAGGGTTGATGTAATCGACTTAATCTGTTTGTCTATCCTTGTTTGTCCCCTCTGTGTTTAGCTCCTTGTGGGTAGTAAAGAAATAAGAAAGGATTATTATTATTATCATTATTATTATTATTATTATTGAGTGAGCGAGCAGAGCATGCCATCAAAGTGACACTGGGGTAAAATATACGAAGCCCAGTATACCCATCATGACTACCCGTCTGATAAGGGTACACCAGGCACATGCATCACAACCATATGTGCGCGACATGGTGATCTCATATCAAGATAAACAGCACATGACCTTGCAGGTGGGGCCCAGTTAGAATTTTCTTCAGGTTCAGTAACCATCCTGCTCAAAAGGTCCCTGAATAAGGGTTGTTTAAGGACGTTGAACGAAACACCCATGTTTCCAGAGGTGAATTATTCAAATCCCAAAGAATCCCTCTCAACACATGGCTATGATGCTCCCCCACTACTTCTGCTCGTGATCAGAGATGCACATATCGTCAGCCGCTAAGGGACATGCTCAACTGGTTAAGGTCAAACAACTGACAAGCAAATCTGTGGTATTGAGCAGAATATTTGCTGTAGCCCATCTTTTATACCAAGACAAAACAATGTACCTGATAACACTTCCAATCAGTTAAGATCAGAAGCCATGAGAGCCACTGCCTGGTACTGCATCAGGGCATTTATTATTATTATTATTATTATTATTATTATTATTATTATTATTAAAGTGGTGAGCTGGCAGAATTGTTAGCATGCGAGGCAAAATGCTTAGCAGTATTTTGTCCGTCCTTATGTTCTGAGTTCAAATTCCACCAAGGTCAACTTTGCCATCCGTCCTTTTGGTAATGATGAACCAGTTATGTGCTGAGGTCAGTGTAATTGACTTGCCTTCTCCCCCAGATTTCAGGCCATGTGCCTATATTAGAAAGGATTTTTATTATGGTGGTGAGCTGGCAGAATTATTAGCACATTGGGTGAAATGCTGCTAGGTTCTGAGTTCTGAGTTCAAATTCTGCTAAGATCGATTTTGCCTTTCAGCCTTTTGTGGGGCTGATAAAATAAGTACCAGTATTTTATTATTATTATTATTATTATTATTATTATTACTACAACACAGTGGACTGCTGGAATTGTTGCAGTGTCAGGCAAAATGCTTAGCAGCATTTCTTCCAGTGAGGCATTCTGAGTTGAAGTTCTACCAAAAAGGTCAACTTTGACCTCTATCTTTTCAGAGTTGATAAAATAAATAATTCCCACCAAATTTCTTTCATACCTTTCATACCTGGAGTAGAAAGTATCATCATCATAATCATCATCATCATTATTATTATTATTATTATTATTATTATTATTATTATTATTATTATTATTGAGTGAGAGAGCAGTTCATGCCATCAAAGTGACACTGGGGTAAAATATACGAAGCCCAGTATACCCATCATGACTACCCATCTGATAAGGGTACAGCAGGCTCATGCATCACAACCATATGTGCGCGACATGGTGATCTCATATCAAGATAAACAGCACATGACCTTGCAGGTGGGGCCCAGTTAGAATTTTCTTCGGGTTGAGTAGCCCATCCCACTCAAAAGGTCCCTGAATAAGGGTTGTTTAAGGATGATGAACGAAACACCCATGTTTCCAGAGGTGAATTATTCAAACCCCAAAGAATCCCTCTCAACACATGGCTATGATGCTCCCCCACTACTTCTGCTCATGATCAGAGATGCACATATCGTCAGCCACTAAGGGACATGCTCAACTGGTTAAGGTCAAACAACTGACAAGCAAATCTGTGGTGTTGAGCAGAATATTTGCTGTAGCTCATCTTTTATACCAAGACAAAACAATGTACATGATAACTTATTATTATTATTATTATTATTATTATTATTGTTATTATTATTAAAAAATAAATTATTATTATTATTATTATTATTGCTATAGATACGAGAAGTTATATTTCTCAGAACTATAGCCTTATTTTCTTAAAATAAATAATGGAAAAGGAAATTAAAACGAACAATAAATACACTAGCAGTTTCCAGAGGCTTAAAATTACTTAACACCACCAACAACAACAACAACAAGAATAATATAATAATGATGGTGATGGTGATGATATTAATCTATGTTATCACCAGTTTAATTGTCTCCTTCATAATCAACTAGGTTACTTTGATAAGAGCAACATAACCTACTCACCTATCACTCCAATACGTACACACACAGACACACACACACACTGGCACGCACATACTCATACACACACACACAAGCACACACAAGTTCCCACCAAATGAAATCAGTCTCTGTCAGTCTCTGCAGTTGAGCATTCCAGTCGTTCAGTCAACTGAACTTCATAGCAATTAACTATTGTGGTCGAGTATTCCATAGACACCAAGTGCCCTCAATGTAATCCACACACTGAATGAATATGACAACACTGGACCATTAGCTTACAAGTATAGAGCATCTAACGGGCTTCCACACAGTTTCCACCAACCCAATTACTTTCGCAACTCATGGATCAACTCATAGAATTTTACATTCAGCTTGGCATGGCTGTGTGGTAAGAAGTTTGCTTTCTAACCACATGGTTCCAGGTTCAGTCCTAGCACATGGCACCTTAGGTCAGTGTCTCTGCTATAGCCTGGGGCCAACCAAAGCCTGGTGAGTAGATTTAGTAGATGGAAACTGAAAGAAGCCTATCATATACATACATATATACAAGGGGTGAGGCTGGAAAGTTCCTGGCTTTGGGTAACGGAAAATACAGGAGGGTCAGTTAATTATGATTTTATTCAACATATTCCCATCTGTTCATGGCCGTTGCCAGCCTCACCTGGCCCCTGTGCCTGTAGCACGTAAAAAGCACCCACTACACTCACGGAGTGGTTGGCGTTAGGAAGGGCATCCAGCCGTAGAAACGCTGCCAGATCAGACTGGACCTGATGCAGCCTTCTGGCTTCACAGACCCAGTTGAACCGTCCAACCCATGCTAGCATGGAAAACGGACGCTAAATGATGATGATGATGATGATGATTCCCCTCTCAGATTCACACACTTATAGCAGGGGTCCTTCAGTTTTCTAATCCCTGTAAAAGAACTCGGAATGATGGACCTCCAACCAGGCCTTTTGAGATACCCTTAAAGCCAGGAGCTTTTCAGCACCCCATCATGTGTGTGTGTGTGTGTTTGTGTGTGTATGTCTGTGTTTGATGACTGGCATTGGTTTGTTTATGTCCCCATAACTTAACACTTTGGCAAAAGAGACCAATGTACTAAGTACCAGGCTTTAAAAAGAAAATAAGTCCTGGGGGTCACTTCATTCAACTGAAACCCTTCAAGGCAGGGCTGCTGTCCAATGACTGAAACAAACAAAAGGTAAGAAGCAAGATGGCAGAACCATTTGTGGATCGGACGAAATGCTTTGTGACGTTTCTTTCGACTCTTTATGTTCTGGTTTCAAATCTTGCTGCGGTTGACTTTGCCTTTATCCTTTCTGGGTTGATAAAATAGGGACCAGTCGAACACTGTTTACATCGTGTAACGTGGGTTGTTTTGCTTTCCTGGAGGCCTTCTGACAAATTCTTGCTAATTAGAAAGTGAAACAGCTCCCATTTCATGATGAAAACACTGAAGTTTTGGGGAAAAGGGTCTGATGCTTTGGGGATATATAGAAAGTGATGGTTAAAGAAAGTTGGTTAAAATTAACGGTAACTTGAACAGTGCCAAATCCATCCAGTTGCTGAAGGACCGTTTGATAGCAAACTTGGATGAAGGTGAGATTTTTCAGCTTGACGGAGCTCCATGCCTCAGATTGCATGCAACACAACAGACTCTGGCTGATGAAGGTGTTACCGTATTGAAAGATTGGCCAGCTCAGAGCCCTGACTTAAATATCATTGAGCAAATGTGGACAGAACTAAAGAGAAGAGTTTGTCAGAAGAATCCACGCAACCTTGAAGAGTTGTGAGAGCTCAGCCACAGAGAATGGCATCTCATACCTGTGAAGATGGTGAGGGATTCGTACACATCTCTTCCCAGGTGCATTGAAGCAATTATTCAAGGTAAGAGAAGCCACACGAAATATTAACAATGTACAGTAACTTCTTGAAATGAACATTAATTATCATCATCATCATCATCGTTTAGCGTCCGCTTTCCATGCTAGCATGGGTTGGACGGCTCAACTGGGGTCTGGGAAGCCAGAAGGCTGCACCAGGCCCAGTCTGATCTGGCAATGTTTCTACGGCTGGATGCCCTTCCTAACGCCAACCACTCCGTGAGTGTAGTGGGTGCTTTTTACGTGCCACTGGCACGGAGGCCAGTCAGGGCAGCGCTGGCAATGGCCACGGACGGATGGTGCTTTTTACGTGCCACCGACACGGGTGCCAGACGAGGCTGGCAAGTGGCCACGATCGGATGGTGCTTTTTACATGCCAATTTTCATTATAGCCCTTTTTGGTTTATGTAAGGTGGCTGAAAACTTTTGCATGGCCATTTTTGGTGGTCGTCTCGCATCTTCCCCTTTCATTCAGAACCCCTACTACAAAATATAATAACTAGGTATGGAAATGATTCCAACAGGATCAATGCTTCATCTGTAAAAAACGCATCCGCTTATATGTTGTTAATTAGTAGAAATTTACAAGAGTTTAAAGTGGCCGAAGACTTTTGCATGGTACTGTGTGTATATATATATCTTTATATATAAAAGTGAAGTTGTGTGTCTGTCTCCTACGATTTAGATTCCTAACTACTCCCACATTTTGCGGTGCAGTTTAACCAAAACCGGGTATCTTATAGTCGTGATTCATATCGAGCCCTTCTGGGTATTAGCGCGCGTCTACGATGAGTCTACGATTTTTAAAAGAATTTACCATCAATTTTTCCCATTTTTAATGCATTTTTGGCATATATAAGGGAAGTAACTCTCTAAAAATTTATTATTAAATCTCAGAACGTAAAAAGCTACAGTAACCCCCCCCCCCGTTTGTGGTTAGCCATATTGAGATGGCTATTATACTTTACATCTCTAAAAATGCTTATATAGTCATTTCCCTTACAAACCCGAGCAACGCAGGGCGATACTGCTAGTATAGGATATATAATCCTTTCTGTTTTAATGTGAAAACACTGCAGGATAATTGGGAAAGTTCAAACTGTTTCATTAAGCCTATTGAAACGGAAAAGTAAACAGACCAACCCCAGCTCAGATGATTAGAAAGCAATAAATCTTATTAAGTGGAACAAAGTTTACAGCATCAAACGCTAAGGTGTTACTCACACAAAAAAATGTATATGTATATATATATATATATATATATATATATACACGTATATATATGTACACACATATATATACACGTACATGCATATATATATATATTTACATATACACACACACACACATATATATATATATATATATATATACATATATATATATACACACACACATATATATTTATATACACACACACACATATATATATACACACACACAAAGGCATGTACCATATATATATTGATGTATGTGTGTGTGTGTATCCATGTATGTGTTTTTAGTGTCATTTTGAGCTGTTGTTTTCTTTTTTTCCAGAAATTGGTTTGTCTGGTGGGGTGGGGGTGGGTATAAATATGGATGGCGTGGTGGCATTGTGTCTGTGTTGGATGGGTGTCTAAGAATCTGAAAATGCAAAGATGTTCCTGGCAGAGTAGCTGCTTTGGTAAGAGAAGGGTAGGAATTTGGCTGAGCTCAGAGGTCAAAGGGTGGGATTGCAGCTCTACAAATTAAGCTCCAAGATACTTCACACTATGATACTGTTATTGTTTGTGGTTGTTGTTGTTATTGCCCTGTTAGTGATGATGATGATGATGATGGTGATGGTGATGGTGTTGGTGATGGTGGTGGTGGTGGTGATGATGATGATGTGGTTTATTTTATATATTGCCATAACCATTTCTGTGTTATTATTAATTTTATTGTAGTTGTTGGAAGCATCGTGTGTCGGCAGAAGCATTGACACGGTTGGACGAAATGTTTTGCCATATTTCTTTTGGTTCTTTTCATTTAGAGTTCAATTTCCATTGATGTTGACTTCACTTTTCACCCTTTCGGGGTCAGTAAAATAAAGTAGCCGCATAAGCAGGGGTATGACTGCATAGTTAAGAAGTTTTCTCCTTATGACATGGTTCCTGGTTCAATCCCACTGCATGGCACTTTGGACAGGTGTCCTCTACTATAGCCTTGGGCAGGTATCCTCTACTATAGCCTTGGGCACATCAAAGCCTTGTGAGTGCACTTGATAGATGGAAACTGAAAGAAGCCTTTTGTATGTATACACACACACACATACATGCATACAACAGGCTTCTTTCAGTTTCCACCCATCAAATCCACTCAACAGGCTTTGGTCAGCTTTGAGCTATAATCGAAAACACTTACCTAAGGTACCCTGCAGTGGGACTGAACCCAAAATCATGTGGTTGGGAAGCAAATTTCTTACCACAAAACCATGCTTGTGCCTAGCTACACCACATATATATATATATATATATATATATATATATATTAAACTTAAAATTGTATGATAGATTGCCGTCTATTCATTCTCTCTTACCTGTTTGTGTCTGCCTTCCAATTGCTGTTTTTACTGAGATCTCCCTTTTTAGTAGAAGAAATAGCTATAACCCTTTGACTGCTATTTCTAAATTCGGTATGTGGTAAGGCAATTCGTTGCTAAACCCTTTATTGCTTAGTATATATATATATATATATATATCATCCTCATCATTGTATATACATACATACATACAGCACTTTTGCTGGCACACAATAATTCAGCAATTACACTTCTATCATTTAATTATTTATTAACATTCATAATTAGGTCAGTCAGAAATAAAAAAATAATGCAAGTGATTATTCAAGTTGGTAATGTTTAAAATTGAGGGTAGCGAGCTGGCAGAATTGGTAGCACACTGGGCAAAATGCTTAGCGGTATTTTGTTGGCTGTTATGTTCTGAGTTCAAATTCCGCCGAGGTCGACTTTGCCTATCATCCTTTCGGGGTCGATTAAATAAGTACCAGTTACACACTGGGATCGATATAATTGACTTAATCCATTTGTCTGTCCTTGTTTGTCCTCTCTGTGTTTAGCCCCTTGTGGGTAGTAAAGAAATAGGTATTTCGTCGGCTGTTATGTTCTGAGTTCAAATTCTGCCGAGGTTGACTTTGCCTTTCATCCTTTCGGGGTCAATTAAATAAGTACCAGTTTTGCACTGGCGATCGATGTAATTGACTTAATCTCTTCGTCCCTGTTTGTCCCCTCTATATTTAGCCCCCTTGTGGGCATTAAAGAAATAAATATTTAAAATTTGGGCTCCAACAAAATTTATACAATCAGAAATATACCCATCAGAAATATACCCATTTGAAATATACCCATCAGAAATATACCCGTTTTAAACATGTCCCTGATATATATAAATGGTGGTGGTGGTGGTGGTGGTGGTGGTGGTGTGGTGGTGGTGATGGTGGTGGTGGTAGTAGCAATGATCATGGTAATGATGATGATGATGATGGCAGTTGTATAGTTTTCTAATTGCCAAAGCTGTTCTCTTCTCTTGTAGCCTGTCTGAGCACATGGGGTTGGGGTGGAGGAGGAGGAATCCTCTCAGAAGAAGCACTTTGGCACCATCTGCCAATATATATATACACTCTGTTGGCCGAGAAGGTTGGATGAGAAACAGATCCACCCCCAACAGGGTGTTCAAAGACATCTCAGTTCGGCTGCACTGGATGCCAGATAAAATGGCTGGAGTCACCCCCAGCTCCCTACCCCTTGGGCTCCATAAATGCAGACCTCAGAAACATCGTTCGACAAGGAAACCTAGAAACTGCCCTCTATTTATTAGAAATAACAGCTAAATCTCTTGAAAATCACACTATACATCTATTCTTGCTCATTACAGGTGTTTGGTTCCAAAAACAAACAAAAACACTCTTAAATGAATCAATGATGAAGGAAAACTTTCTGTATTTGAACAGACATAAATTAAGGAACGGTTCCTTCATTCGTTCTGACTTACCTTTTTGTTATTACCAATATACCAATAAGGCGGCGAGCTGGCAGAACCGTTAGCACACCGGGCGAAATGCTCAGCAGTATTTCATCAGCCGCAACGTTCTGAGTTCAAATTCCGCCGAGGAAGACTTTGCCTGTCATCCTTTCGGGGCTCGATTAAATAAGTGGCACATAAGAGAACCATCTGAAAGTGGCCGTTGCCAGCGCCACCCCGACTGGCCTCCGTGCCACCGGCATGTAAAAAGCACCATCTGATCGTGGCTGTTTGCCAGCTTCGTCTGGCACCTGTGCCGTTGGCATATAAAAAGCACCCACTACACTCTTGGGGTGGTTGGCGTTAGGAAGGGCATCCAGCTGTAGAAACATTGCCCGATCAGACTGGAGCCTGTCCAACTGTCCAACCCATGCTAGCATGGAAAACGGACGTTAAACGATGATGATGATGATGAGTTATGCACTGGGGTCGATATAATCGACTTAATCCGTTTGTCTGTCCTTGTTTGTCCCCTCTGTGTGTAGCTCCTTGTGGGCAGTAAAGAAATAGATATTATCAATATACCATCCTGTGTCATCATCAACATCATCATCATCATGAATGTTGACAATGACAATAACAGGAATGATGATGATGATGATGATGATGATAAGTCAGAAGGGGAAACTTAGGTTCCTAATATCAACTTGAATCTTTTGATTAGTACAGGGCATATTAGGTAAGTCTCCATGTTTCAGTCTTAAGATGACCTCATCAGTAAGATCCTAAACTTCACTCTGCTTACCAAAGTAATGTTAAGAGAATCATGAAGTAAATACGTAATAATGTCCATCAGTTTATGTAGAAAGATAAAAATGTTTACGGCTTAAATTGCTTTTATATGTCGTTTAGTTGAAAAAAATAAAACAAAGTTCTGTTAGCATTTTCATAATTAGCATCACAAAGCTAATTAGCCACACTAAATGAGATATATGGATGATGATGTACCGTGACCCGTGGATGTGTCTGTCTGGCCAAAACTGGGTCAGTCTTAATCAAGTTTTAAAATAATATTTACTGAGATAAAAAAAAACCCCAGAAAAGTCTGAGTATTTTTTTGGGTTTTCTTTTGTACAAAATGCATGAAAAGTAATTAAAGAAAGACCAATTAACATCAACCTTGTTAATTGCTGATTACATAAGCAGCAATAGGATCTCGGTTTCCTTTATGAATAAAAATAAAGAAATAAACCTTAGGGGTTTTTATCCAGATTAACAAATATAGAAGTGGCTGTGTGGTAAGTAGCTTGCTTACCAACCACATGGTTCGGGGTTCAGTCCCACTGTGCGGCATCTTGGGCAAGTGTCTTCTGCTATAGCCCCGGGCCGACCAATGCTTTGTGAGTGGATTTGGTAGACGGAAACTGAAAGAAGCCTGGAATCTGTCCAGAGACGTGCAACCAAACGCATACCCTCCATCAGACACCTACCATATTCTGAGCGCCTTGTTTCCCTGGGCATGGATTCACTGAAGCTCCGGCGTCTAGCGACGGACTTGGTAAACACCCACAAGGTTATCAACCGCCTCACCAACAACAACACTGAACACCTTTTTGATCTCCATGTGTCTAACACACGTGGACATGCCTACAAAGTCAGAAAACAACACAGCTCCCATGACTTTCGGAAACATTTTTTCACGCTCAGGGTTGCTGAAGCGTGGAATAAACTGCCTGCATGAGTTGTTGACTGCCATGACACTGCATCCTTTAAGGCCCTCATGCTTCCCGAAATCCGTCGAAACTACACCTGATTATATATACACTTTAGATGAGTTGTAGTGCACCTGAGCACTGTACACAATTATTATTATTATTATTATTATTATATATATGTATATATATATATATATGTGTATGTGTGTGTATGTTTGTGTGTCTGTGTTTGTCCCTCTAGCATTGCTTGACAACTGATGCTGGTGTGTTTACGTCCCCATAACTTAGTGGTTCGGCAAAAGAGGCCGATAGAATAAGTACTGGGCTTACAAAGAATAAATCCTGGGGTCGATTTGCTCGACTAAGGGCGGTGCTCCAGCATGGCCACAGTCAAATGACTGAAACAAGTAAAAGAGTAAAAGAGTAAAGAGAGTATATAACAAGAAAGGGCCAAGATCAAGGAAGCTTTAAACAAAAGCAACCAGGCAGGCGCCGCAATTTGGGGAATGTACTAAAAGCTAAAAGTTTTAGGTTATTTGACCTATAAATATATAAAAATACATGAAAATGTGATGAAAATGTGCTGAGGTGACATAGTTAGTGTCAATCATATTGATAAGTGTGAAATGGCATTCTGGTTTGTGAAAGAAAGAACAACAGAAGTGTAACTGGCATCACACCACCACCACCACCACCACCACATATAGTAGCAGCAGCAGCAGCAGTAGTAGAGGTCATTGCTACCAACACCACCACCACCACCACCATCGCTACTGTCACCATCACCACTGCCTCCACCTCCACTGCCACAAGTACCATCATCATCATCATCATCATCGCCACCACTACATCACCATATTGACCCTCCCCTTCCCCCCACCACCTGACTAACAATCATCATCATCATCGTCGTTGTCGTCATCATCACCACCATCAACAGTAGTAACAGTAGCAGAAACAATGAAGAGTGGCAGACGTGGGGGCAGGGGTGAATGCAGTCCTCATCCCAACCAACAAACGAGACCCCTACGTGGTCGTTCAGCCTGCTGGAAATAACTACCAATTCTTCCTCAAATAACATTGAACTGTCTTTGAAAAAAAGACAAGGAGACATTAAACAATTTCATTTCTGATACATAAACATGAAAGGATGGTTAGAGCTGGAATCATCATCATCACCATCACCATCATCACCATCATCATCATCACCATCATCATCATCACCATCATCGTCATCGTCATCATCATCATCACCATCATCATCATCATCATCACCATCATCACCATCATCATCATCATCGTTTAACGTCCGCTTTCCATGCTAGCATGGGTTGGACGATTTTGACTGAGGGCTGGCAAACCAGATGGCTGCACCAGGCTCCAATCTTGATCTGGCAGAGTTTCTACAGCTGGATGCCCTTCCTAACGCCAACCACTCCGAGAGTGTAGTGGGTGCTTTTTACGTGCCACCGGCGCAGAGGCCAGTCAGGCGGCACCGGCAACAACCACGCTCGAATCTTTTTACACATGCCAGCGGCACAGGTGCCAGTAAGGCAACGCTGGTAACGATCACGCTCAAATGGTGCCTTCGCTTGAATGGTCTTTGATTAAAATAAATCTGCTTAATCAGGACTTACCTGGGGCTATATAACAACAACAACAGCAACAACAAAATGGGAGGCTTCTATGTAGTCATTTAATCTGCTAGAAATATCAGTCAAACCTCATTCAAAGTTCATTCTATTGTCTTTAAAATATGAAGGACACATTAAGTAGTGTGGTCCTAGATATACTGTTGTCTGAATGAAGTAGGGTTGGTCAAATCTGGAATGTCCTTGATCAGAGGTTTGCTCAGTTTCAAGTGACTTGAAGCTAAACAACAACAGTGAAGGAAGGGATTCTATCTGGTTGATCAACCTGCTAGAACTAACAGCTAAATCTCCCTCAAGTTTCACCCTTCCAAATTAAAAGAAGGTAAGGGGTCACATTATATATCGGAGAATCTTGGGTCTGGCTTGGTATTCCGGCTGTGACAAGAGAGGCTTGTTCATTGTTAGGATATCTTTGATCATATCTGCTACAGCCCCATATATGTTCTATAGTAAAGTTGAAAAACTTTGATTAACTGAGATTATCCTTGCAACTAGTAGTAAAAATCTCCCACTGGGGTTGTTTGAAAACACAATAGTAATATCTACAAAATAAAAGTTTTTAGAAAGAAATGAAGCCAATGCAGGTAGAAATAGGTTTTGTCATTAAAACCAACTAATGAAAGCAAGAAATATGTTTCAATCTTATTAGACCTCATCAGTGTAACATATTCTATTCAGTTGGCCAGGCTTAAACATGATCAATATACAGGTGCATATTGCACACTGTTATTTTGAAAAGCAGTTGTCTACGTGACTGCAAAACAAGCTTCTTAACTGCGCAACCATTCCTGCACTTAGTGACAAAGTTATTTGATTAAATTCTTTGTTATTTTCAAAGTTAATTCAAACAAAGGCAGAGTATTTCAACAGGAATTTCGGTGAGAAAAGGGGGTCAAACTAAAGAGGAAATATTGTTGAAGGAGATCTCTTTAATAGTTGTTACGTTTATTGAGTGTAGTCTCCACAATAGCATCTTTACTGAGATAAATAATGGTCGAGAAATATTTTTGTATCGAAACATCAGAAGATGGAAATAAATCAACAAAAAATATAACAAATGGAACAAACTTAATTTTTTGAAGAAGAAGAAGTGTACACAGGTGTTGTTGTTTTTGTTGTTGTGATTCAAAGAAAATTTAGCTGTTATTTTGAGCAGGCTGAGTTTTCAAATAGAGACCCCTACTTGTAGCAGACATCTGGTGTTGTTGTTGTTGGTGCTGTTACTGTTGCTGTTGAGCATAGCGGTCTTCGTCCAGTGGGAGAAGTCCGAATCATGGTCCTTTGCTATTCGTAAGGCCCGCAGAAGAGAAAGCAGGTCAACCCCCGACACCGAGAGCATCGACGGATGGATGAATGCGCATCCAGGCTCAGTGGTTGCGTACGAAGTCGGGGATAAGAAACAGGAAGTAAGAGTGAGAGAAAGTTGGGTGAAAGAGTACAACAGGGGTCGTCAGGTGTTTTTGCTCAGTAAACACACACAACACCCGGTCTGGGAATCGAAACCGCAATCCTCCGACTGGGAGTCCGCTGCCCTAACCGTTGGGCCATTGTACCTCCACTTGTTGGTGCTGCTGCTGCTGCTGTTGCTGTTGTTGTAATTCAGAGGACATTTGGTTTCTATTTCAAGCAGGTTGAGTGTCCAGGTGGAGACCTGATCTCTAGCAGATGGTTGATGTTGTTGTTGCTGATACAGTTTATATTGTTGTTGTTTTTCTTGTTGTTTAGCTTTGCTTGGGTCGACCTATGACCAATGCCAGTCCATAACGACCATCCCATTTTAATATCTTTCTTCTTGGCACACTGTACCTTAGACTACATTATTTTAATGTGTCAATTCTTCTTAAGACAGCGAGATGTGATATGAGAAAGATTTGGCTGCTGGTAAAGGTTTATATAAATACCCATGTAAAAAGAGATGAAGTATGGAAAAAAAATAAAAATGAAAAAAATGATATATAGGTGTAGGAGTGGCTGTGTGGTAAGTAGCTGCTTACCTACCACATGGTTCCGGGTTCAGTCCCACTGCGTGGCATCTTGGGCAAGTGTCTTCTACTATAGCCTCGGACCGACCAAAGCTTTGTGAGTGGATTTGGTAGACGGAAACTGAAAGAAGCCCATCGTATATATATATATATATATGTATGTGATTGTCTATGTTTGTGTGTCTGTGTTTGTTCCCCCAACATCGCTTGACAACCGATGCTGGTGTGTTTAAGTCCCCGTAACTTAGCGGTTTGGCAAAAGAGAGACCGATAGAATAAGTACTAGGTTTACAAAGAATAAGTCCTGAGGTTGATTTGCTCGACTTAAAGGTGGTGCTCCAGCATGGCCACAGTCAAATGACTGAAACAAGTAAAAGAGAGTAAAGAGTACACGTCTAAGAAATCCGTTAATAACAGGTTTTTAAATGCCAACATGTTATAAAATTGCCGTAAATCCAGGTGGGAAAAGAATTGCAATGATACACACCTTTTAAGCTAAAATGATTCTTAAGAGCATTTTATATTTAGAAAAACATGAATTTCAGCAGTTATTTCATTAAGAATATACATAATTAATTCTATAATTATGCACTTATAGAATTAATGATGTATATTCCTAATAAACGTAATTAAATTATGACCAATTTGTGGAATTTATGTTTTTGTACATTTTATTCAATGTTGGAATTGATATATTTGAGTAAAAACAGCTTCAATGTGGCGTCCTGGCAAGTCAGCAGACCAAGGATTACTTAAGAGAAAAAGAACACACACACACACATGTGTGTGTGTGTGTGTGTACTTATAAGATAAGGATATAATCATAAAAACGAATATATCAGTGGCCTAGTACATAAAAATGACCTTATAGGTAGCATTAATTTTTTCACATATATAATTATAAAAATAATGGATTGTAGGTATTTGACATCTACTTCTAGCATTGGCTATGGTCATTGCCAGTAGCCCTTAGCTATACTCTTTCTCTTTTACTTGTTTCAGTCATTTGACTGCGGCCATGCTGGAGCATCGCCTTTAGTCGAGCAAATTGACCCCGGGACTTATTCTTTGTAAGCCCAGTACTTATTCTATCGGTCTCTTTTGCCGAACCGCTAAGTGGCGGGGACGTAAACACACCAGCATCGGTTCTCAAGCAATGCTAGGGGGACAAACACAGACACACAAACATACACACACATACACATATATATATATATACATATATACGACAGGCTTCTTTCAGTTTCCGTCTACCAAATCCACTCACAAGGCATTGGTCGGCCCGGGGCTATAGCAGAAGACACTTGCCCAAGATGCCACGCAGTGGGACTGAACCCGGAACCATGTCATTGGTTAGCAAGCTACTTACCACACAGCCACTCCTGCGCCTATAATTATATATATAAAAAAGTATATATAGGCGTAGGAGTGGCTGTGTGGTAAGTAGCTTGCTTACCACCCACATGGTTCCGGGTTCAGTCCCACTGCGTGGCACCTTAGACAAGTGTCTTCTATCTATAGCCTCGGGCCAACCAAAGCCTTGTGAGTGGATTTGGTAGACGGAAACTGAAAGAAGCCCATCGTATATATGTATATATATATATATGTGTGTGTGTGTCTGTTTGTCCCCCCAACATCGCTTGACAACTGATGCTGGTGTGTTTACGTCCCTGTAACTTAGCGGCTCAGCAAAAAGGGACCGATAGAATAAGTACTAGGCTTACAAAGAATAAGTGCTGGGGTCGATTTTCTCGACTAAAGGCAGTGCTCCAGCATGGCCACAGTCAAATGACTGAAACAAGTAAAAGAGTAAAAAAAAAGAATATTACATATCTCTATTTTATATATATATATATAAAACTGGCTTCTCTGCTGACGAGGTACGCCAGTTGTAAATAAATTTAATTTAATTTAATTTAATTTAATTAATTTGTTTACTAAAGTTTGCCAAAACTATGCATAGTCCAGAGATGAAAGGGGTAAACGTTTTTATTTCTCTTTCAATTTCAGAATTACAACTATTAGCGGTTTGAGTTTGGCTGCTCTTTCTAGTGAGTCGAATGTCCTATTATGGACATTCCTTATATTTTTGAATGTTATATATATATATTACATATCCCTGCTATTTATAGTATGTATATATATTACATATCTCTGCTATTTATATTATATATATTACATATCTCTTATATAAATATATATATTACATATCCCTGTTATAATATATCTCTGTTATATTTCTTATCATTAAACATTTGATCACAGATTATTGCTGAGTGGGGTTCGTTTATAATTCCTATTGTTGATCCCTTCATATTCATTTATTAAGGTTTCCCTCGTTAACAATTAATTTTCCTTATCAAGGGTATTGTTGTTATTGTTGTTCAAGCCTCCAGGTTTGCTTTCATTGATCGAATGGAATCTTAAGATCAAAGGCACTCCTAACTGTTTCCTTTAGGTGGACTTATCCTCTATGGCTGCAGCTTCTGGTGGTGGCCATAACAGAGGCAAAGTAGTTTCCATCCAAATCGTTACAGTTGATGTTGGTCTGCATTAATCATTAATGATTAATCTGGCAGGTTCTTGTATAGCTTCAAGAGTTAATTAGAGAAATAATTAACCCAGAGATTGCAGGTTCTAAGCCCATCACATTTCCAATAACTAGTTTTTACTAATGACACTAAAGTAGCAATTTGTAATTAAATGTTTTACTAGTTCTTTTAATGAACATTTAGAAAAAGAAAAATATGTTGTTTTTTTTTACTTCTAATTAATTAAAAGCTAATATTTTTTTCAATGTGAAATGTCTTAGATTAGAAGAATCAGTTGAACACTGGGCAAAATACCTTGTGGTATTTAATTACAGTCTTTTATGTTTTGAGTTCAGATCCTGTCAAGATTGACTCCGTTTCATCCTCCTGGGGTCGATAAATTTAAAGCACTGAATAAGTAGTGGGTTTGATTTAAAACTCTGAGTTTCTCAACCATTTTTCACCCTTGGACCCCTTTAAATCTTATTTTAGTTGGGTGGACCATCATAGCCATTCCATGTTTAAAAAAGAGAAATTTTTATAATTAAATATTTTTAGGAATTCTATAAAAAAAATTGTTGAAATATTTTGTGTATTTCAGAAATATGACCAATTTATTGGTGGTGCCCCAGCATGGCCGCAGCCTTCAGGCTAAAATATTTTTAAGGATTTAAGGATTTTTAAGGATACATTTTAACAACAAAAGCTTATATGGATCCCCAAGAGCCGTGTGGACCCCCAAGGGCTGTATAGACCCCCAAGGGCCATATGGACTGTGGCTGTGAACCATTGTAACGCAGAGTTCTCTCTCCCACAAATTTCTAACCTTGTGCCATGTTCTAAATTGAAACCTGGCCAAGGCCAACTTTGCTTTAATCCTTCCAAGGTTGATAAAATAAAACAGCAAAATAACAGTCAAGCACTGAGATCAATTTAACCAACCCTGACCCTCCCTCATAAATTTCTAATCACATGCCACAAACCCAGTCAAGGTCAACTCTGCCTTTCAACCTTTCGGAGTTGGTTAAAATAAAATAACAAAATGGGGTTTGTTCCAGTCGACAATATTTTCCTTTATAAATGTTCCACCTTTAAACATGAAGGCTTTAATATGAAGGGAGGAATATTTGATGCAGTCGGCACCAATTTCAGGAAGATGAAAGAAACAAGAAAACTGAAATGATTTTACATTAAAATTTGTAATCCTTTTTTAAAAACTTTATTTATTTATTCTAACTCAGTAATCTAATCCATTTTGAAGGATTTGAATTAACTCATTAATCCTTCAGTATTATGATGCTGATTTCTAACATTATAAATCGTTTTACGCCTGGTGAGCAGCAAAATTCAAAAGGATGGCTTGTATATTTATCTTGATAGATTCTGGAAGACTCCAACTCATCTCTGCCAATCATCGTTTATTATCCATTGATGGATACCAGTACGGGTCAAAGAATAGTTTTTTCACTGAAATTATAAACAAGGCCATTGGCTCTTGATTGAATACTCTGGGTGTTTCTGGCTGATGAGACACAATCTGTTGAAACACCAGTGTCCCAGAATCCTTTGCACTAATGAATGCTTATTTATCATTAGGCTGTTCTCCTGTGACATACACAACAGCAATTAGCATATTGGAGTTTGAATGTGCTGCTGGAATGTATTAAGAATAAATATGGAAATCATCGTGTATATATCATCATCATCATAATTTATTGCCCATTTTCCATGCTAGCATGGGTTGGATGGTTTGACAAGGGCAGGTTCATCATCATCATTTAACGTCTGTTTTCCATGCTAGCATGGGTTGGACGGTTCGACTGGGGTCTGGGAAGCCAGGAGGCTGCACCAGGCTCCAGTCTGATCTGGCAGTGTTTCTACAGCTGGATGCCCTTCCTAACACCAACCACTCCGTGAGTGTAGTGGGTGCTTTTTACGTGCCACCTGCACAGGTGCCAGGCAAGGCTGGCAATGGCCATGGTCGGATTGGTGCATTTTACGTGCCACCGGCACAGAAGCCAGTCAAGGCGGCACTGGCATTGGCCACAATTCGGATAGCACTATTTACGTGCCACCGGCTCAGGGATCACAGCTGCAGTTTCCATTGATTTTCATGTCAGTGTACTTGACTCAATGGATCTCCTCAAGCAAAGGGTCGAAATGGTGTTTCTTCACTTGCCACCTGCACAGGAGTCAGTCCACACTGATAATTGTAGTCAGAGATAGACTGTGTCTAAATTAGAGAAAAAAATGGACCTTGTATTTGATCACAACTCAGCTCAATCAAGGCTGACATCAGACTAAACAACACCAACAATGAACAAGTTTGCATTCACTGCTTTGTTGCAATATTTCTGTTGAAATGGATTGCATTTAATTGAAATAATTTTGAAAATAATGCATAATTAAGTAAAATAACTTTTGTCATTATGAAGCTGGTGTTTCTAACATAAATTAACATGAAATTTTAATGAAGGGTTTTAATTTCAATCACTTTGAAACAGGAAGGTTTTTAACATTGAACCAGGAATGGCTTCAGAAGGGTTCGACTGATTAATAGGTTTCCATTTGCATGTTAAATTAAACATGATTAAAAGATAGTTTCCCTCGTTTAATTACACCAAACGCACACACTCGTTTATATGGCCGAGTAAATTAGGTGTTGAACTATTCTCGCATTTATTTCAGTTTAATCCTGGCAGGAACCAGGCACCGGAACATTTTGGTGAAGCTGCCTTACAAACAATTTAATGGCTGAGCCAGGTTTTGGCTTTTCACTTCTCGTTGTCTTTGAGAGAATGGAGTCAGATACCAACCACACAGAGTCAAATGCACACACGTGCATATACACATGCATATACACACACATACATGGGCTTAAGCTAATTGGGAGAAATAGCAGCTAAATGTCCATTGTGTCACATTCTGCTACAATGAAGGATTTCTTGGGTAATGTGACTCTAGATAGAGAAAAAGATGTAATGGTCATGGCTGGAATGGCTAAAGGGCCTTTCGTTATTGATCTCCTAGATCAAGGCTGACCTCAGGCTCAACAGCAACATTAACGGCAACAGCACCACCACCTACTACTACTACTGCCACCACTACCACCACCACCACACCACCACTACCATTACCACCACCACCACCACTACTACTACCACTATTATTACTACTACTACTACCACCACCACCACCACCACCACCACCACCATCATCACTACTACTACTACTACTACTACTACTACAATAACACCAAGAGCTGCAGCCAAGACAACAACAACACCAATTACAGAGTAAATGAAGATTTTGCAATTTATTTTGAAATCCGTTTTGCCGTTTTGCAGCTGGAAGAAAGCATTGGAACCGGGCAAGTAATTCTGTAAGAAAAGCAACGACTGAGAAACGGTTTATTAGAACTTGGAATTAAAGGTGAAAACATATTTATCCAATATTCCAATCTTAATAAGCCTCAAATGCTGAAACGAAATATTTTAAGTTTCAAAATTAAAACAGATTTATATCTTAATTATTCATTTTTTTATTATTATTATTATTATTTTTTTACAATTTTGGTTTATTATAGCTGCTAATAAGCTCATTAAAACCACCAGAATGCTGAATAACATACAAAAAAAAAAAATCAATTTTAAATTATTTCATCTTTAGTAAGCCCTTACGAGGGAATGAAAACTATATTAATCATAAAATTGTTTAAATATTTCAATTTTTATTTCATGATTAAATTTTAATGAAGCTAAAATCTAAAATATTGAACTGCTGATATTTTCTTCACATTAATTATCAATATAGTAAGTTGACGAGCTGGCATAGTCGTTAGCAAACTGGGCAAGATCCTTAGCAGCATTTCATCTGCCTTTACATTCTGAGTTCAAATTCCACCGAGGTCAACTTTGCCTTTCATTCTTTCAAGGTCGATAAAATACATACCAGTTGCACTCTGGGGGTCAATCAAATTAACTCACTCCCTCCCCTGAAAATACTAGCCTTGTGCTAAAATTCTAAACCATTATATATCAATATGAGCTGGCAGACTCGTTAGCATGGAAGACAAAATGATTAGCAACAGTTGTTTAGCTTGGTACATTCTGAGTTCAAATCCTACCAAGGTCGGTTTTGCTTTTCATCCTTTCAGAGTTGATAAAATTAAATACCAACCAAATACTGGGGGTTAATGTATTCGACTTGCCCCTCCCCTTGAAGTTGCTGGTTTTTATGCAGAATCAGTAGAGCAT
>NC_043014.1:54738921-54743921 GCF_006345805.1 Octopus sinensis
GTTTAAACTCATTTCCATTGGTTGTTCCGCCTTCTTTTCAAGGGAGAGAAGCCATGCAGGAAAATTTTATCCTGTTCTCTCTCCCTCTCCCCCTCTCTCTCTTTTTCTCTTCCAGTCAGAAAATGATTTACAAACCAACACATTTTTTCTGTCCATTTTTAAAA
This sequence comes from Octopus sinensis, assembly GCF_006345805.1. NCBI lineage: Eukaryota > Metazoa > Mollusca > Cephalopoda > Octopoda > Octopodidae > Octopus > Octopus sinensis. The sequence goes on from NC_043014.1 coordinate 54,739,086, forward strand.
TTGTAATTTTTAATCTAATTTCGCCATGTAATCTCTCTATTCACAGAGCAGCTCTCTTTCAGAAATATCATTCTCTTCAACGGTTTGAAATGTTTCACAGATTTAACTGCATTATACAGGAGTTAATGACTTCATAAGACTAGATAAGAAGAAGACTCGAAGAATTGATTAATTCCTTGACTTGGAGACGGAAATAAAAGCAGCCAAATAATATTTATAAATATTGAATAAAGTTTTTGGCTCATTCTGAATCAAGTAGAAAGTCAGATTTTTCAAATATTTTGAAAATTGACAGCAGATATTAAATGATAATAATGATGATGATAGTGGTGGTGGTGGTGATGATGATGATAGTGGTGGTGGTGGTGATGATGACGATGATGATGATGGCATTGGTGATGGTAATGATGATGACATTGGTGATGGTAATGATGATGATGATAGTGGTGGTGGTGGTGATGATGATGACGATGATGATGATGACATTGCTGATGGTAATGATGATGATGATCATATCCGTAAGACAGAGATTGGCTCTGAAGCACCAGACATGGGTTTCAGAAGTATTTCGTTTCACTTCCTTGGGAAAATTTGAAGATATTTCATACTTGTCTGTAAATAAACTAAGAAAAGTGATACCTTCAATATTTCTTTTAATTATTAGCAAGGGTACGGTGAAGGTGCATGGCTCAGTGGTTAGAGTGTCGAGCTTACGATCGTGAGGTTGTGAGTTCGAATCCCGGACCGGGCTGCGTGTTGTGTTCTTGAGCAAGACACTTTATTTCACGTTGCTCCAGTTCACTCAGATGTAGAAATGAGTTGCGACATCACAGGTGCCAAGCGGTATCGACCCCTTTGCCTTTCCCTTGGATAACACTGGTGGTGTGGAGAAGGGCGGCTGGTATGCATAGGCGACTGCTGGTCTTCCATAAACAACTTTGCCCGAACTTGTGCCTGGGAGGGTAACTTTCTAGGTGCAGTCCCATGGTCTGTGTCATGACCGAAGGGGTCTCAGCAGTCAGCAGCAAGGGTACGAGGTCGACTTTACCTTTCATCCTTTTGGGATCGACAAATTAAGTACCAGTTGCGTACTGGAGTCAATCTAATTGACTGACTCCTTTCCCCAAAATTGCGGGCCTTGTGCCTAGAGTAGAAGAAAATATTAGCAAGAGTAAACATTAAAAAATAGAAGCAGGACTGTGTTGTAAAGAAGTTTGCTTCCCAACCAAGTGGTTCTGGGTTCAGTCCTGCTGCGTGGCACCTTGTACAAGAGTCTTCTACCAAAGCTGTATAGATTGGCAGATGGAAACTGAAAGAAACCCTTTTGTGTATGTGTGCATGAATGTGTGTGTGTGCGTGTGTTTTTTATTACAAATCTTGCTGTTACAGAACAGTTGTAAACAAGCATCACCGTCATACATGCAGAGTCCTTTATTTCCAATCTGCCGTGAAAACATGTCTGACCAAAAGGAAATATTACCGTGTTTGGAAATAGGAGAAGGCTGGTAAAGGGCATTTGTGTCAACAAATTCCATCTGACCCATACAAGTATAGTAATGTAGACATTAAAATTATCATGATGATGGTGATGATGATGTTCTTACTAGATGCTTCCGGCTCTTTCCTAATGCTGAATTCAAAGGAACCCAACCACATTCAAGAATTTGGTGATCTCCAAGTTGCTGGAACTGATGGCTAAATATACAAACATGATGTTTGTTTCTTTTCATTTGTTTTGTCAGATTGGAAACGATCTTGTGGAGACAGGAGACATGTCTGGAAGAGAAATGAGAACATTAAAATTTGGTATCTGCTACATGACATAACGTTAGGTCCGCTTCCATTTAAGGATTGCTAAAGTTGTGTCTGCAAATACCCAGCAAACCTATCATCATCATCATCATCACCACCATCATCGATTAACATCTGTTATTCCATGCTGGCATGGGTTGGATGGTTTGACTGAGGTCTGGGAAGCCAGGAGGCTGCACCAAGCTTCAATCTGATCTGGCAGTGTTTCTACAGCTGGATGCCCTTCCTAATGCCAACCACTCCGAGAGTGTAGAGGGTGCTTTTTATGTGCCACCGGCACGGGGCCAGTGTGGGGGTACTTAGTCTCTATGACTACATACTATATTTAGTATGGGTGAGTGTGTATGTGTCTAGGTGCAGGAGTGGATGTGTAGTAAGTAGCTTGCTTACCAACCACATAGTTCCGGGTTCAGTCCCACTGCGTGGCACCTTGGGCAAGTGTCGTCTACTATAGCCTCGGGCCGACCAAAGCTTTGTGAGTGGATTTGGTAGACGGAAACTGAAAGAAGCCTGTCACATATATATATATATATATATATATATATATATATGTGTTGTGTGTGTGTGTGTTTGTGTGTCTGTGTTTGTACCCACAACATCGCTTGACAACTGATATTGGTGTGTTTATGTCCCTGTAACTTAGCAGTTCAGCAAAAGAGACCGATAGAATGAGTACTAGGCTTACGAAAACTGAGTCCTGGGGCCGATTTGTTCGACTAAATGCGATGCTCCAGCATGGCCGCTGTCAAATGACTGAAACGAACAAAAGAAGAGAAAAAGAGAAAAGAACATGTCAAGGGATGGCACCCAGCTTCATCCCCCGCTGAAGAAGTCAGCTGCTGTGGCTTTCTGTCAAGATTAGTGTTTTTCCATTAATTTTATGTCAAGATAAGAACTTTGGGACAAATTGGCTACCAGTTGGAATTCACCTTGGCACTAGAACAATAGAATGATGGCATCACAGAATTAATTCTCATCCATCCTTAATATCTGTTTTTTTTATTACCGACAAGGGGCTAAACATAGAGGGGACAAGCAAGGACAGACACACGGATCAAGTCAATTACATCGACACCAGTGCGTAACTGGTACTTAATTTATCGACCCCGAAAGGATGAAAGGCAAAGTCCATCCTTAATATCTGATCAAACACCACTGGGGCATATAGTCATGCTATTTAGCTCCCTTTAATTTTGGGACCCTGGCCGAATTAGCCCTCCACGGGAGCTAGCTTAAAAGTCCACAAGGAGTATAGCTTTTAAGCTGGTTATTAATATAGGAAGGATACTAAACATGATTGAGTGAAGGTAGAATTGTTTCAACAGTGCCAGAACATTGGAATGAAAGTGTCAGAGGCTTCGATCATGAAACAGGCTTGAATCTTCCTATGAAGAATTTGAATTAGAATATGATTAGTAAATGTGCCGACTGAAGGTGACGACTGCTGGTTTGGCAAAATGGTAAACTCTGGAATATTTTGGAACCAATATTACCTGAAATTCAGTGTTGCAGTTGTATTATATAGTGACAATGAATTCAATTGAATTAATGGTTGGGCTCTTGGATTCAGGATCATAAGTTTACAGATTCATTTCCAAGACTGATTTGGTACAGAATCTCAACCAGCTAAATACAGCAGAATGGTTAGTTAGTTAGTTAGTTAATTTGGCTCAAAAGTAAATAGCAAGGCCATGTAGGGGGACATGGAGTTAAGTACAGGGTGGTGTTCATGTAAAGAGTTCAGGCTACTTGAGGTCAAGGGAGACTTTGAACAAAGCGGTCGTTGGCATCTTCACCATCTCGTCTGGCAGCTTGTTCCACGGATCCGCAACCCGGACGGAGAAAGCTCCTCTCCTTCGATTGAGATGAAATCGTCGCAGGTAGAGCTTTTCGGAATGACCCCGCAGCCGACGCTCTGGAGCAGGAGTGAAGAATAGCTCTTTTGAGAGGTTACACTTTCCGCTTATGATGTTGTGAGCGAGAATGGTTATGGGTGAGCTGAAGGCAGTTTGGCACCAGGATGATGGACAACTGAAGGTACAGGATTTCAGATGCAATCTTGTCAGCCTGGTTCTTGGAAGGGTCTGCCATGCAGAAAGCAATTGCTTGAATGGTCAGTAAATTCTTGCAAATTCTTTGGATAAAAGAACTTCATGGCTCTCTCTTTCCTCCTCTGCATCATCCTATAAAAGAGCAAAATATAATTATTAAGATAACATTTTTTTTATCCACGATTAATGTGTAAAAGATTCTCAAAACATATTTCATATTAGATAGATTTTTTTCTAAACCACTGAAAATAACAAAATTTCAAAACTTCTAAAATTTTATAAGCTATAAAATTCTGCAACCCAAGCAAGCAGAAATTGTAAAGCTTCCTTCGAAAAAAAAAAAGAAAAAAAGAAGAGCCCTGAGTTTGCCAAGATCCCAGAGAAATATTCTAAAATATATCTTGTAGGCGTCACATATTTTAGTGGTTGTTGCCAGAATATACTGACCACAGATAACAAGAGGCTGCAAGTATTAGTAAAATGCTTTCGTTGACATGGAGAAAGCCTTTGACAGCCCCCCCCCCCAATTCCTAATCTGGTAGTCAATGAGGAAACTAGGGATAGATGAATGGTTAGTGAGAGCTGTACAAGCCATGTATAGGGATGCTGTCAGTAAGGTAAGGGTCGGCAATGAGTATAGTGAAGAATTCCGTGTAGAAGTAGGGGTTCACCAAGTTCAGTCCTCAGCCCCCTCTTATTCATCATAGTCCTCCAAGCAATAACAGAGGAATTCAAGACAGGATGCTCCTGGGAGCTTCTCTATGCTGATGACCTTGCTCTAATAGCTGAGTCACTACCAGAACTAGAAGAGAAGCTTCAGGTGTGGAAGCAAGGATTAGAATCAAAGGACCTTAGAGTCAACCTAGCAAAAACCAAGGAAGGCAAACAAATCACAAATCCCTTCAGGTAGATGGCCATGCTCGATCTGTAGAAAAGGCGTAGGTAGAAACTCTATAAGGTGTACCCAGTGTAA
>NC_043014.1:54748921-54751421 GCF_006345805.1 Octopus sinensis
TATATATATATATGTATGTATATATATATATGGTATGTATATATATATATATGTATGTATATATATATATGTATGTATATATATGTATGTATGTATATATATATATGTATGTATATATATGTATGTATGTATATATATATATATATATATATGTATTTATATATGTATATATATATGTATGTATATATGTATGTATATATATATATATATATGTAGATAATAGTATGTATATATATATATATATTATATATATATATATATGTATGTATATATATAATATATGTATGTATATATATTATGTATATATATATATGTATGTATATATATATGTATGTATATATTATGTATTATATATATATATATAATGTATATATATAATGTATATAATATATGTATATATGTATTTATATATAATGTATTGTATATATATATGTATGTATATATATATATATATGTATGTATATTATATGTATGTATTTATATATACTTGTTATATGTTTATATGTGTGTAATCGTGAAATCGGTGTTTTCTACAACATGACTGTTGTAACCTTCATCCATCTATCTGTATGTATGTATATATATATAGATTGATATACACACGTACTTGTAATCGGTGTTTATATATCTTCATCATCATCTCAATGTCTCTCTCTCTCTTATTAATAATGTTCACAACGAAATCTGTCTACTTAAGGAATCAGACAGGGGGGGGGACATAAAAGAGAGAGACAGAGACAGAAAGAGAGAGAGTCAACCACTCAACCACACACACACATTGTAATAGAGAGGAGACACCACCAAGAACAACAGCAACACTAACTCAGCTACGTGGAAGATATTTTCTCCTTAATTACATTTTTTTTTTAGACAATTGAAAAAAAAAAAGAAAATCGCACTTGGCTCCCCCCCCCTCCCCATCACACTCAGCCTCTCTTATTCTTCTCTATCTTTCCTCTTCGTATCTCTTCTCCTTATTTAATAAATTACACAATTCGTCGTTCGGGGCCCCTCAAGGAAAAAAAGCATGAACGTCGAGTCGAGCACTCACTCTATTCTTCTCGCTCTATTTTTCTCTATTATTTTTCATTCCTTATCCGTAATAATAAAAAACTATTCTTCTTCCCCTCTGAATTATGATCTCAATGCCTTCTCTTTCTTTCTTTCTTTCGCAGGATTCTCATTCATCAGTGAAATCGTCGAACGGTAAGCGAACAATTAAGCCATTTAATAAAGTAGATCTTTCTTTAATTGGTTAATATTTTCTGTGTGCCATATCTTCTTTACGGATGTATGGAACACATACACACACGCATATATATATATATATATATATAGTACATAATACACAGATTATATATATGTATATATATAGTACATAATACACAGATTATATATATATGTATATATATATATATATATATATATATACATAATACACAGATTATATATATATATGTATAATCTGTGTATTATGTACTACAGTGGAAAGATAGGAGAGAATTATGAATAATCCTGTATTTAACTTTAGGATGTACAATCTTTTTTTTTTCCTTCCTTAAACAACGCATTCCTCATGTTATTTCCGTGCATAAACCAGTGTATATAATCAATTATACATACATTTATGTAAAGCCTTTTACTTTTCTCTCTTCTTGCTTCTTCACGTGTAAACGTCTCTTTCTTTCTGTGTGTATATATATATATATATATATTATATGTGTGTGTATATATAATAATGATCTGTTACCGTTCATACATACACACATAAAGATATATATACATGTGTGTGTGTGTATACACGTTAGCCTTCTACCTCTCTGTCTCTCCCTAATCTCATCCTCTCTCTGCACTTCGTTCCTTTCTCCGTGTCTCTTTACCTCTCTGCCCCTCCCTCTCGTTGTCTTACTGCCTTTCTAGATGTACGCCGCATTGTTTCACCTCCTTTCTCTTTCATCCTCTCCCCTTTCCCTCTGCCTTCTCCCCCCTTTTTTCTCCCTCTACTCCTCTTACTCACTTCCCTCTCTTGCTATTCTTGCCTTTCACTTCCTCTTTCTACTTCTCCCTTGTTTCTCGCTTTCTTTTCTTCTTCTTCTTGTGTCATCGCTTCCTTCAACGCTTTCTTTCTCTTTCACTCTCCTCCACCTTCCTCATTTAACATTACCATCTCTCCTCCCCCTATCTCTCCTTGCCCTCTCTCCTCTCTCACTACTTCTTCAAGCTCCCTCCCTATTCTGTTTCTCTATCTCTTTCTCCTCATCAGTACATTTCTCTTACTCCTATCTTTCCCCTCTGTGTGTCTATATTTCATATATATACACACACATATATATTATACACGTGTGTATAATATATATGTATGTTCGGCATCCACGAAGGATGTCTGTGTGTTTCAACCCTCGCCCCCTCCCCTCCAATTCTTTCTCTCTGCCGGTGAGTCTCTCCGCGACTCTCTTTAACCGTTCCAGGACCGTTTCCCGGCAAAGGAGGACCGTTCTTT
>NC_043014.1:54753921-54756421 GCF_006345805.1 Octopus sinensis
ATATATACATACATATATATATACTTTATATATATACATACATATATATATATATACATATTATTATACATAATAATAATATATATATATATATACATACATATATATATATATACATATATATATACACATACATATATATACATACATATATATATACACACACACACATACATACATTTATATATATACATATATATATACACACACACATACATACATTTATATATATACAACACACACACACACACACATATATATAATGAGACTTTACACGACTGGACTAGTTTTCTGTTATCCGCTTCAGAATTCGCCAGAGTTGAAATATCCAAACGAATTCCGCCTGAAGGCCACAAGACTAGTCTGGTCTTGTAATAGTCATCATTGTCTTAGATAAATGCATCCACTCGATGTATTAATTAGGTATGGTTTGGTGGGTGTCGTATCGGGAATACATGAAATTTGTGTGTGTGTGTCAGCCTTTCTCCTAATATGTTTAAGGCAGAAAATTTGGCAGAAGGGAACAGTTTTTTTTACATCTGTCCCAAAAGGATGAAAGTCGAAGTCGGCGAAATTTGAGGAAAATTTATATCAAGTGGATATAGTTTTAGTTCGTTGCTTCCTAGTTAGTGCCTTGGTTCGAATCCGTTGTGGGCATTTCGTTGGTTATTTTAAGCAGTGTATTATTTAAATCTGCGCGCCTCGGTCTATCTGGCTGTCGAGGTACCAACCAGGCTCCGGTTGGCTGGCGCAGCATCCAAGACTGTGTTTAAATTCATTGTCTCATTAACGGCAGCACGTCCCTAACCCGAGCCTCAGCTCCCTAAAGATCCGGGCCCCCTGGAATACAGAAACCTATAAGAAGGCCTCTACATGGTCTTTCAGTGTGCACGAAACAGCAATCAAATTCTAACTCACGCTCCACTATCTTGGTTCAGAAGGAATACATTCGATAATGTAATTGTAAATTCCTCGTAAAAAAAATAATAATAATAAACGGGATGGTCTCAAGAGGATTGTCTTTAATAACTGTTCGATCACATCTGACTTGAAGCTAAACAGTATTTATGTTCATTATAGAATCCACGTATTTCGCTATTTTCCATAATTAATCACACTGATTAAGAGCAGTTTATGTTTTTAATCTTTTATGGTTATTTAAACCCCAGCCGACCACGTTTCATGCTGTAAGACTCATAATTATTAATATCTAAATTATTAACACGTTGGAGGAGAGTAAAGAGCCAAGTGGATCCGGAAAAGGATTTTTTTAATCTTTGAACATTAAGACAAAATAATGGCAAGCATTTTTATCCTACGCCCCTACCAATTCCTCTACTGGCGATCTCTCTCGTACGCTCGAAAATGATGGCGATTTTTCTAACATCGACATATAAGGTGTCACGTTTCTTTAAGGGATGGAGGTATGGATCGGATTCTGGTGGTCGTGGTCGATGGAAGACAACATTGTACTTGCACGATGTGGGTTTTGAACCTAGAACGTCCAATAAAGGAAACGTATTACTTAATCTATCGACTCAGTGTCTTCTGAACGGTAAAGCTGACGACATCGTTTGACGGATGTGAACTCCTGAAATGGAACGGGTCCCTTATGTAAAGATGGTGACGACCTGTATTTAATGGGGGCTCAATTTATCTGCAACCAACTGGTTCTATACTTCTACAATACACAAAATATCTTCAACAATTCTTTCGATACAATTCCTAATAATATTCACTTATAGGCGCAGGAGTGGCTGTGTGGTAAGTAGCTTGCTAACCAACCACATGGTTCCGGGTTCAGTCCCACTGCGTGGCATCTTGGGCAAGTGTCTTCTGCTATAGCCCCGGGCCGACCAATGCCTTGTGAGTGGATTTGGTAGACGGAAACTGAAAGAAGCCCGTCGTATATATGTATATATATGTATGTGTGCTTGACAAGCGATGCTGGTGTGTTTACGTCCCCGTCACTTAGCGGTTCGGCAAAAAGACCGATAGAATAAGTACTGGGCTTACAAAAGAATAAGTCCCGGGGTCGATTTGCTCGACTAAAGGCGGTGCTGCAGCATGGCCGCAGTCAAATGACTGAAACAAGTAAGAGAGTACTTTTTAAACCTCGAATTGCTATGAGGGTCCACTTGAGTAAAAATAGGAACGAAAGGGGTCCCCTAGGCTAGAAGATAAGTGGGAATCCCTGGTCTAGACCATTCCGCCCGCTTTAGCTCCGATCATAATTGTAATTCTAATAAAATATCATTTTTCCATCGTGCTTCTAATAATGATTCCTGACAACAGAGCATATACGCGGCCCGTCGAATTGCTAAAGATAGCAGTCAAATTTTTCTCTCATCATGCCCTGCGATCGGCTGACATGTATAGAATAGCTACCAAATCCACCCTCATGTTACACTGAGAAAACGAAGGACATACCGAACAATATAGTCTTAGGGTATAGGCATGGCTGGAATGCCCTTCAATGCAGGCTTACTCCATCGAGGGT
>NC_043014.1:54758921-54931421 GCF_006345805.1 Octopus sinensis
GTGTGTGTATATATTTCTTTGTATGTATATATGTATGTATGTGTATATATATATATGTGTGTGTGTGAATGTATATGTATAGAATATATATACATGTATGTATATACATATATATATATATATATACACTCTCGGAGTGGTTGGCGTTAGGAAGGGCATCCAGCTGTAGAAATTCTGCCAGATCAGATTGGAGCCTGGCTCGCCAGTCCCCAGTTAAACCGTCCAACCCATGCCAACATGGAAAGCGGACGTTAAACGACGACGACGACGATGATGATGGATGATATAACCATTTTCAAAATCTGGCATTGAAGGGTCACATTTTCGAAGAGATACCTGTGCTTTTTCTGCAGTGACCCTGGCAGTGCACAGTAGCTGAGTTGCATCTAGTTGCGTAACCTCTTGATCAAATTCTGCACTTCAATGTCTGACAGAGATTCAGAACAAAAACCCAGATCAAGATAACCATGCCGGTATCTTTATAGAAATGCTGTCGTGGTAATTACAAGTCTGTGCCTCAAAGGAACCTGATGATGGCTTATCGTCTGTACGTGTGTGTTTCTGTATACGTTCACGTATATATATATATGTGTTGGTTGTGTATTGCAATGTATTCCTGTATATGTAATTGTGTATATGCATATACATGTGTGTGTGTGTGTATATACACAAATTTATAAATATATTTGACATAGTTCAATCTTTTTTGAAAAGTAAAAATTTTGCATTATGTAGCTTGTTATTCTGTTTATGTGAACATTTTTCTGGTTGAAATACACCGAAAAATGGCGACACAGCAGTCAAGAAATCGTAAAAAATAGGGATTTTCATAGAAAAAAAAGCACCTTTTTGATGTAAATAATTTTTGGTGTTAACATGGTCCGATTTGAATTTTTTCTTCTACGGAAGGAAGAGCAAGCCTTCTTCTGTCATACTCTCAATTTTGATCAACTTGCGCCGCGGGGTCTTGGAGGAGATGGTGTTAGTTGAAGGCTACCAAACTTGCCACACACACACAGACAGACAACCTCAGCTTTATATGTATAGATACATATATCCAGCATGGCCCTTAGTGTGTTGGCTGAAACACGCAAATATGATTGTACTTGTGTGCATGTTTGTGTGTGAAATAGCTTTTTACCAGTTCCCGTCTGCTAAATCCAGTCCCCTAACAAGAGGGCTGTGGTAGAGGACAAGTTGTCCAAGAGGGTGACAGAGCTGGAATCGAACCTGATAACATATGGCTGGGGAGCAAACTTGTCTAAACACAAAAAGTGGCATGCCTGTGTGGTTATGTATAAAGTATATATATATATATATATATATCATCATCATCATCATCATCATCATCGTTTAACGTCCGCTTTCCATGCTAGCATGGGTTGGGATGTGTCTGTACATATACACTTGTGTATCTTTATATCATCATCATCATTTTATGTCCGTTTTCCATGCTGGCATGGGTTGGACGGTCTGACAGGAGCTGGCGAGGGGGCCCCACCAGGTTCCATTGCCTGTTTTGGCCTAGTTTCTACTGTCGGTTGCCCTTAACACTAACCACGTGTTTTGGTGTGTGTGTGTGTGTAATCCGACTTTCTCTACTTGCATCAAATGAGATTTGTTGAGGCAGGTTTCCTATGACTGGGATGCTCTTCCTGTTGCCAACCTCCACTTGCTCCCAAGCAAGCTAGTAACATTTCCCCATAATTCTTGGAGTATACACAGCATACTTGGCCAGACATGTTTCCAGGCCAGGATTCCGTACATTTGGTGTCAAGGGAAGCTGACATGGACAGACACGAATATATATATATACACGTTGATATTTGTGTATTTTATTTCCCAGCCTCATGTGGCATGACTTCTGGGGGTTATATTCTACAGTTGGGTCACCTTGCTGATATAAACTCTCCTTTCCTGTGGCCAAGAAGATAATTTGTTTATATGCTACATGAAGCGTTGCCACAACCCATGTGATGTCCATGGGAAAACGTGTGGAGACAAACACATACACGTGTACATATATTTGTATACACGTGTGTATTTGTGTGTACATATATTTGTATACATACTCATATGTAGGTGTGAAGGTGCATGGCTGAGTGCTTACGATCGTGAGGTTGTGAGTTCGATTCCCGGGCCGGACCGCGTGTTGCGTTCTTGGGCAAGACGCTTTATTTCACGTTGCTCCAGTCAGTTCACTGTGGTGCCAAGAGGGAAGGTTGGTATGCTGGCCTTCCATAAGCAACCTTGCCCGGACTTGTGCCTTTGAGGGTAGCTTTCTAGGTGCAATCCTATGGTCATTCATGACCGAAGGGGGTCTCCTACCCCCCCTCCCCCCTCTCTCTCTATATATATATGTATATGTGCATGTATGTATAAAAACTATATATTTATATGGGCGGCGAGTTGGCAGAAACGTTAGCACGCCGGGCGAAATGCTTACGTTGTGAGTTCAAATTCCGCCGAGGTCGACTTTGCTTTTCATCCTTTCGGGGTCGATAAATAAAGTACCAGTTACGCACTGGAGTCGATGTAATCGACTTAATCCCTTTGTCTGTCCTTGTTTGTTCCCTCTGTGTTTAGCCCCTTGTGGGTAGTAAAGAAATATATATATTTATGTGTGTGTTTGTGTATTTACATGCTGTGTATATATATCTATATACACACATATATGTATGTATATGTTTTTCTGAATCTATAAGTCCTGTATACCCCTGCTTGTATTGAAACCAACCCAGCTGGTGATCGAACGTGTTTTGATAGGTCGTCACTGGTAGTCAGGAGTTTGGTTTAGTCGGTTACACTTTGGTGAATCGACCATCACACCTTGTCGGCCTTCCCAAAGGAGCGACACGGGGGAGGGCTGCACTAGCATTCCACTGGTACCGGGTCGACGTGAATTGAAGGGTTTTGCTCATGCACAAAGTACTTCAGGCCCCCTTGGAAATCGAACCCACCACTTAATGTATCATCTGTTACGTCCCCCAACCACAAAGGTCTGCGCTCTTATCTATGTGTGTGTGCGCGTATGTTAGAAGTCTGTGTTTATGTTCCCCCTAACTTGGCAGATCGGCAAAAGAGACCGATGGAATAAGTACCAGGCTTTAAAAAAAAGTACTGAGATCGATTCGTTTGACTTAAATTCTTCGTGTGCGTATGGATATATACATGTATATACATACATACATACATATATATATATATATATATATATATATATATATATATCATCATCATCGTTTAACGTCCGTTTTCCATGGGTTGGACGGTTCGACCGGGGTCTGGTAAGCCAGGAGGCTGCGCCAGACTCCAATATATATATATATATCCTTTATCGTTAAAGGTGCCAAACTGGATATAACCAATATATATATATATATATATATATTATATATATATATATATACACACACACACTTCTGCATATAGAACAGTGTGTGTATGTGTTTCCTAACTAGTGACGCTGTATCCAGGTAGACGTATGTGTGCGAGTACATACCTGCATACTCACCCGTTTATTATCTGAACGAGGGGAGGGGCGTCGTTTATTTTATTCGGTTATCTGCTCTGATCGGAAGAGAAAAAAAATTGAAAAGAACTGAAGCCACACTGAAAATTCTTAGGTAAAAAGAAAGGAAGAAATCGTGTTTGTAGAGTTTTAATGTCATCGAATCCATAGAAATGTGTAAGAAATACTGGGTATTATTTTAGAATTAATGATATTTCACAAAGTCAAAATAAGGAAAGACAACGTCACGTCATGAATCGTTTAAGAGACTCAAATATGGAAATTTAATGAGGCATGGCGTAGACAACGTGACGGTTGTTGAGTTTATTCGAAGATAATTCAGGTAGAAACGGGTGATTATTGAGGGGTGAATGTCCCTGGTCACTGGGTGTTTGATAGGTTTCTGTCACGTGTTTGATTTGTCAGCGCCAGGCGTGGCTGGCTTCCCAATTACGTGGTTTAGGGTTCAGTACTACTGCGCGGTCCCGTGAGCAAGTGTTTTCTGGTATAGTCCTGGGCCGACTAAAACCTTGTGGGTGGATTCGGTACACAGAGACTGAAAGGGGTTCGCCTCTGTGTTGACGTATAAGCAATGGTTGTTTGCTTTCTTCCATGGGGGAAATATTACCTTGTTTTGTAAACAGGTGTGAGGGTTGGCGACAGGTAGAGTATCCAGCCGCAACGAATTCCGTCCGACTGATGCCAGCATGGAAAAACGGACTTTAAACAACGATGATGATGATGAGCGGTGACTTTTGACGGAGATGCGTGAATTTCAAACGGCATCGATTTCGTCTTGTTCATCGAACTGTTTTCGAGTAAAGTCGCAGACGGTCGATAGGTTTCGTGGTTGAGGACTGGAAGAATTATCTGTGTCTGATTTTGTCTCATCCTCGCCGTCCCTGCATTCTCCATGTTTGTCTGTGACTATTAAAACTGTGAAAGGAGGTGCTCGATCATATCTCGTGTCTCCTTTCACGGTTTCACCTAATCCACTAAGCCTCTTCGAACTTTTCCTAATCCCAGCAGTTCGTTAAGTTCTTAGTAATATCAGTGCTTGCTGGTTGGTCTAACCGCTTCCCTTCACGCTCACAGCTACCAATGCACAGTTCATAGAACCAGCGATGCGCTCCCAAGAATTACAGTCATGTACAATTGATCCTTTCCTTGACCCCTTTTTGTATGCCCTCGAAAATGTTTCGCTGACAATATTTCTTCATCGTTAAAGCGTCGAGCCAACAGAACCGTTAGCACGCCGGGCTAAATGCTTAGCATCTGTCTTAACGTTCTGAGTTCACATTCCGCCGAGGTCGATTTTACCTTTCATCCTTTCGGGGTCGATAAAGTACCAGTCAAGTACTAATTCAAGCCTTGTGCTATAGTAGAAAGGATTATTATTAAGGCGGCAAGCTGGCAGAATCGTTAGCGTGATGGACGAAATGCTTAGCGGGATTTCGTCTGCCGCTACGTTCTGAGTTCAAATTCCGCCGAGGTCGACTTCGCCTTTCATCCTTTCAGAGTCAATTAAATAAGTACCAGTTACACACTGGGGGTCGATGTAATGGACTTCATCCTTTCCTCCCAAATCTGAGGCGTTGTGCTTCCAGTAGAAAAAGATTATTGTTAAGTCTTCCGATACGGATGACGAGTGATTTATCAGTGCTCGTGACGGTGATGCAGAGGTCAATTCGAACTGCGACCCCTCAGCATTCTATGTCCCGGTGAGCGCAAGTGTTGTTTCTCCGACCAATGCAAGCCAAAAGAATCCATTTTCATCAGAATTGTACAAATTGCTCGTGCTTATAATTCTCTTGGAGCCGAGGTGTTGCAGTTATTCTCTTCATTCCACCGTGGACCTGAGTTCTCCAAACAGGGCTGAGTTGTCCCTTTACGATCTTTGCCATGCAATGATCAGGTTTTTGCCGTTTCATCGGCCTTGAGTATTATGTACAACGAAACACCCACGGAAACTGACAATTTTATTTTCGTATTTCTCCCTTCATTGAAATAAGGGACCTTAGAGAAAGAAGGAGAAAATCTCGTCTAACATCTTTAAAAAAAATTCATTCACATGTGAGAATGTCGAGTGACGGTTCCCTGGGATTATCACCTCGATGACAGTTGACCCCAATATAAGCCGTCACTGGTTTCAAGTACTTAATCCCCGCTGCTCTGAAATTCTAAGTTCAAAACTTGTCTTTAACCACCCCGGGATGTTTAATGTTGTTGAGCGACGACTCCATCTGATCGAAGGTATTACCGGTCTTGGCCATTCTGGAGCTACCTATATCACTCAATACGTCCTTCCTTCTTTAAAAACGGTGGGGTTTAAGGTTGCTATCTATAGAGGTTCTTCACAGAGTTGTCGTATAAACTTAATCCAGCAGACGTGGGAACAAGAGCTTTCCAACCGTGTCTACCCCGTCTTTTTTTAGCGGTATTTTAAAGTACTCTGTCCAATATGCCTCACCCCCCCCCCTTACCTTTTTTCTTTTCTTTATTAAAAAGACGATAGGGATAAAATGACTATTATATTTAGCAGGTCGGATGGCCACGTAAATGGTGACTCACTCCTCAAGAAGTCATTTACCAGTATGGAATTCGAACGTGTGTATCACCCCCTTTCTGCCTCGTGCAGATTATTCTGTGAGCGGGGGGTGAGGGTGAGGACGGGGGTTAGAAACACGTTATTTTCTGTAATGAACACCGAATGATTTGGTGTGAAACCTCAGGAGTGGGTGAGAGGGGGGTACTTCCGATCGACCCAATTCGGTGGTAGCGGTGTCAGCGTCAGCGGCGGTGTCGGAGTTTGCGTCAGCGTTTTATCACCATTCAGAATAAAACAGCTGTAAATGGTGGCAAGCGGTGTCGGGGCGAATTTTCAGGCTCCAAATATCATCCCCGAATTAAGCAGACGAGTCGTTCGGTTCGCTCCCGCTGCGCGACCTTCCCACTTCCTTCCTTTTCTTTTTTTTTTTTTTTTTTTTGTCTAGAATTACATTGCACAATGTATCTTTTTTTCTTTTCGTATTTTTTTCTTCTTCTTCTTCAAACCAATAACAGGGGTGTGTTTTGAAGAAGCTTTTGGCTGCCATTTCTAGCAGGTCGATGCCTTAATTTCCCCCCTCCCCCTCTCTCTCTCTCGAAGCGTTTGGCTGCCATTTCTAGCAGGTTGATGCCTTAATTTCCCCCCTCCCCCTCTCTCTCTCTCGAAGCGTTTGGCTGCCATTTCTAGCAGGTTGATGCCTTAATTTCCCTCCCTCCTTCCCTCTCTCTCTCGAAGCGTTTGGCTGCCATTTCTAGCAGGTTGATGCCTTAATTTCCCTCCCTCCCTCTCTCTCCCGAAGCGTTTGGCTGCCATTTCTAGCAGGTTGATGCCTTCATTTCCCTCCCCCCCTCTCTCTCTGCTTGTGGGAATCTGAGCTATTTCGTGTCGACAGCCAAACACGGCTGACGAATGTCTTCTTCACATCAAACGCAACAACAACAATAAAGATATGACGTCTTTCTCTTTTTAATGAATAGAGAAGAAGAGAAACAAAAATGTCGAAGAGAGAGAGAGTCGTTTGACGTCTTCCCGTTTCACTTTGTCTCCTCCGCCAAAGAAAGCCAGACATAAGTAAATAAGCGAGCGAAGGAGGGGGGGAACCTTGACCCCAGTGGTTCCAATTTGTCACGTTTTTAAGGCGAAACGCATTCGGAATATATTAGGTTATTTCCCGGCAGCTGAAAATAAATTTACTGTAAAAAAAAAAAATTATTCTTTTGTCTTAACGCAGAGCCCGTTTCTTATCCGTGTGGAGTGGTTTTGTTAAATATTTTGCTTTTAATAAACACAAAACAAGGTGTGGCGACCGAAACAAACAGGAACTGATCTTGTCCTTGTTAAGAGTTTAAAAAACATTTTTGTTTTTCACTGAGTGGTGGTCAGTAATTAGCCTGGGGCTCCCCGACTTCTGTCTAAGTAATATATATTTCTTTACTACCCACAAGGGGCTAAACACAGAGGGGACAAGCAAGGACAGACAAAGCGATTAAGTCGATTCCATCGACCCCAGTGCGTAACTGGTACTTTATTTATCGACCCCGAAAGGATGAAAGGCAAAGTCAACCTCGGCGGAATTTGAACTCAGAACGTAACGGCAGACGAATTGAGTTCAAATTCCGCCGAGGTTGACTTTACCTGAATTAATTTGATCGGATCCTTTCTTATCCCCTAATCTCTGTGTTTTCACCACCGCCGAAACCTGAACTCGGGGTTTCACGGCGCTCTATTGCTTCCACGGTCCACGCGTTATTTCCGGGGTTAACTTTAACCTCACGTCCTTTCGGGGTCTGCGAAATATATTACCAGTCAAATATTGGGATCGAAGGCATGGACTGATCGATTCTCTTGAAAATTGTTGGCCTTGTTGTACCTGGCAGAACCGTTGGAAGGTTGCAAAAAAAAAAAGTTTTGATTTCAAGTTCCGCTGAGATCAACTTCGCCTTTCAACCTTTCGGGGTCGGTAAAATAAATTACCACTCAAGTATCGGGGTCGATGCTATCGACTGGTCCCCTCCACCGAATTCAGGCCCTGTGCTTTACCGCGCCGGACCAAAATATTTAGCGGCATCTCGTGAGTTCAAATTCCGCTTAAGCTAACTTTGCCTCTCATACTTTCGGGGTCAATAAAATAAGTACTAATCGAACAGTGGGGTCAATGTAATCGACTTAATCTCCCCCCCTCCGCCGCGAAATTGCTGGCCTTGTACCGAAATTTGAAACCAATATTGTCTTTTATAGGTATGTTACCAAATGATGTCTTTAGTTGGTTTCTTCCCCAGTTCTGACAACAACCCGAGTCTATTATTCCTCCAGTTTCTGGGGGTTTTTTTTTTATGTTGTTACAGTTCAGGAAAGGGCAACATTTATTTTATATCGTCATCTTTTTGTGGGGGACATGAAGAGGCTATCGTCGCCGTGACTTGGGCCTTGAAACCTCGGCACCGAGCGATCAAATGGCGCCAGTACCGTTTCGCACCTTACTTCCTCGATTAATTTTTCGTTTGGCACCTGACAGTTTCACTATTTCGTCTTTTCTGAACACTTCTGCTTCTTTCTTTTCCATTTTACGCCCACATTCAAAGATAACCGATCACATAAGTCTTTGTGGTTGCTTGTTCTGCTAGAAATAGAACCAAATCAACCTCATTTTAATGGTTCAACATCCCAGATGATCCTGTCAACCCCCCCAAGTTAAGATAGATTAGAATTTGTCAGTTTTAAATGCGACTTTGTTTATCTGTAGACCCCTTCCTGCGCGAAGAGACTTATGGTCGAAGATATTCCGAACGTGGCCACCTCGTCATTTTTAGGACATTTGAGGCGTTTACTCAGTCTTTCCCCCTTTTTACGATCATGGCTGTGATTAGTCATTCCACACAGAAGACATCTTAACATGATTTGACGGAAGCCAATGGAGGAATCTCTTAGTGGTCGTTCGACACACTAGAAATAGCAGCCAAATTACCTTTTCCATCTCCCTCTCCGTCTTGAAAGAAAGGAAGAGAGGGACGCGTTAAATAAAATAATGTAGTCCTCGGTACACAGCATCTGTAAGGAGAATGAAATGGCACCCCCATGCCTTTTATCACGGTTCTGCTCACTCAAACAAGGGCCAGTACACTTCGCTCAAAATTAAGAAAATCTTTTAAATAAATTATCAAACTGTAAAAGAACTTGGTTTCCCGAACCCCAGAAGGATGGGGTTTGTGTTTTTTTTTTTTTTTCTCCTGAGAACTTCCTATAAGTGACAGAGACATGGTGACCCATTTTCTCTGGTTGGGGGAGGCAGGTGTCTAAAAATAAGCGACAGGTCCGAGACAGGTGGGCGAAAAACTTTTATTTAGCAGCCATTGAATCGGTGATATTTTTATAACATTCCCTCCAATTAAAGTAAAAAAAAAACTTCCCTCGCCGCCGCCGCCCCCGCCGCTATGTTTGGGCTCCAGAGAAGGAAGAAGGGTTTATAGACAGTTGTGGAGAGTAGAGGGATGGCGGAGGTGGGGGTGGGGGGCTGTCGGGTCGGGAACGGAAATTAGGAAGTCTTCATCCGTAGGAAAACCGTGTTATTATTAATGTGACTTCCTGCCGTCTGTGTGTGTGTGGGGGGGTGGTAAAAGAGGGTGGAGTAATGATGTGTCGGTTGGAACCTGTTAAGAAAGGATGTGTTTTAATGTATTTTCGAGAACAGGTCAGCTCCGTACGTGTAAAGCGAGGAGACTGTGTTACTGTGTTACACGATTATTTTGTGTGTTTGTGCGATGAAGTGATGGAAAGAAAGCGGCTGCTACGAGAGCAGCACTGCGATACTCCGAGTTTATAAGAGTTTATAAGGTGGCGTGTGCGGGAGAGAGTATTTGACCACGAATGGTAGAACTCTGGGTAAAGTGTCTTCATTATGTGTCCTTCTGTTCTAAGTTCAAATCCTAGGTATGGCGGGGGAGGCAATAAAATAACCTATTTCTTTACTGCCCACAAGGGGCTAAACACAGAGGGGACAAACAAGGACAGATAAACGGATTAAGTCGATTACATCGACCCGAGTATGCAACTGGTATTTATTTTAATCGACTCCGAAAGGATGAAAGGCAAAGTCGACCTCGGCGGAATTTGAACTCGGAACGTAGCATCAGACGAAATACTGCCAAGCATTTCGCCCGGCGTGCTAACGATTCGGCCAACTCGCCGCCCTTAAAATGTTTAGCCTACCCCCCCCAGCTCAGTACCCCCTGACTGTGAACAGACCTATCGACAAAGGTTTTTTCTGGACTGTATCAACGTGTCCATTTTGTAAAAGAGGAGGATGTGAGTTGAGGGAGACTTGGGGTCTATTTCTAGCCTGTTGTCGTGTGCTAGACAGCTGTTTCTGCTCTGAGCCGCTCTGCACTCAAACACTCATCGACTGGGTTCTGTCTTTCTGGTTTGATCTCTCTCACGCACATTCGTAGAAAACTTGAAAAGTAGTTGCCAACTCTGTTTGTAGCTCTCGACCTTGCAACCCACTTCTCACCGAATCCCTTGGCTATTTCCACTGCAAACTGGATTTTATTTTTCTTTCTTTCTGTAAAAGAACGGAAGAAAAATATTCATTTTACTCAACCGAGAATGAATCACTCTCTCTTCCGTTGTTTGATGTTTAACGATCTGTTTTCTTTTGTTTTTATGATTTCATCACATAAATCATAAAACTTGGATTTAAAAAACTTTTCTCCCTGATTCGACTAACATATTAAAGACATGCCACTTGCGACCATCCCATCATTGTTGTATGGCTAATATACTACGTTACCCACCTTTTTTTAGTCTATGAATACTATGGTGTGATTTAACAGAGCATTAGCTGCTATTTCTAGCAAGTCGAACGATCGTGTACAGGTTTTTGAATAAGTGAAATCACTTTTGTTTCCTCTTCTCTTTTCGATGGGCGACGGCGGAAAACGCAGAAAATGGACTTCGCTGGTTACAAATCACTTCCTCCTTTAATATTATATAATATAACCATTTGCTGGTAGAACCGTTTTAGCACGCCGGACAAAATGCTTAGCGCCATTTCGTCCGTCTTCACGTTCTGAGTTCAAATGTCACCGAGGTCGACTTTACCATCTCATCCTTTCAAGGTCGATAAAATAAATACCAGTTGTGCACTGGAGGGTCGTCCCTTGAAATTGCTGGCCTTGTGTTCAAATTTGAATACGCTGTTTGAATACGCGATTTCTTTTCCTTAATTAAGCCTTTCTGTCTTGAAATCCTTGAAATGGAAGTGTTGAGATATATATTCAAATCTCCGATTGAACATAGCGCAGGAGTGGCTCTGTGTGGTAAGTAGCTTGCTAACCAGCCACATGGTTCTGGGTTCAGTCCCACTGCGTGGCATCTTGGGCAAGTGTCTTCTGCTATAGCCCCGGGCCGACCAATGCCTTGTGAGTGGATTTGGTAGACGGAAACTGAAAGAAGCCCGTCGTACATATGTATATATATATGTGTGTGTATGTGTTTGTCCCCCCTAGCATTGCTTGACAACCGATGCTGGTGTGTTTACGTTCCCGTCACTTAGCGGTTCGGCAAAAAGAGACCGATAGAATAAGTACTGGGCTTACAAAAGAATAAGTCCCGGGGTTGAGTTGCTCGACTAAAAGGCGGTGCTCCAGCATGGCCGCAGTCAAATGACTGAAACGAGTAAAAGAGTATAGCAAATATTAAGATTTCAAGAAATAAACATGATCCACCCCCACCCCCCACCGCGTGGGTCCCTTTTCATCGATTGTTGAATGGCATACCGGGGACGGGTTGGGGTGAGCAAGTTACAGGTCTCCTGTGACAGAGGGAATGACAACGAAGTGTCTGTAATCACCAGACACACGCGCTGGCGAGCAAACAGTTCCATCCGTATTCCATTCACAAGATAATCTTTGGCTATGGAAATTGTCGCTCAAACTGCACTTAAACTGTTCCACTACCGCGGACCGATCCTGTCGCCTCCGTTGTGTCAACCTTATGGAAGCACTCCGTCGGTTACGACGACGAGGGTTCCGGTTGATCCGAATCAACGGAACAGCCTGCTCGTGAAATTAACGTGTAAGTGGCTGAGCACTCCACAGACACGTGCACCCTTAACGTAGTTCTCGGGGATATTCAGGGTGACACAGAGAGTGACAAGGCCGGCCCCTTGAAATACAGGTACAACAGAAACAGGAAGTAAGAGTGAGAGAAAGTTGTGGTGAAAGAGTACAGCAGGGATCACCACCATCCCCTGCCGGAGCCTCGTGGAGCTTTTTAGGTGTTTTCGCTCAATAAACACTCACAACGCCCGGTCTGGGAATCGAAACCGCGAGTCCGCTGCCCTAACCACTGGGCCATTGCGCCTCCTGTCAACCTTACACAGCTGCAGAGACTCAACAGTGGAGAATTAAGAGACTCTCATCTTCTTTTATTCTGGCCTCGTCTGAATTGCTTGTGGAAGATAAAAGTCTAGTACCCTAGAATAGTTACAGTGGAAAGCGTGAGGCGGTTTGGGGCATGGCCGGAGAGGTCTTTGCTGTCGGTGCCGTGCACTGGAATCAGGTCAGAAGCACCTGACTTGCAAAATCGATGTCTTCTTCAACAGCACGCGGCTGTTTGCCCATCAAAACAGGTGACGAGATATATATAAACAAAAGTGAGGGCAGTTGGATCGATACGCTGGCGCCGATTTTATTTATCGAGCAGCTGTACGTAGCTTTGAAGACGGAAAAAAAATCCATAGAAAGAAACACACAAATCTGTGGCCATAGATAGTGTTTTTATGGTGTTATTCCGATCTGTTTATAGCAAAACTTCCTCATTACAGACCGACTACCTAAAGAAATTGATAGATCTTGTTCAACTGCTCTCTCTTTGTCGGTATTCCTTTCTCTCGCCGTTGTTCTAACAAATACGCGAATGTCTAAGCTTCGCAAAGACAAACAGGGTCGAACCGTGACTGGATGTCATCGTCCTGTCTTCGCGTTACCTATTTCTATTTACAATAAATAAACCATTCTAGTTGTGTCGACACACTTCATTGGTTTTTGTCTCTGAGTTATCGCCTCCTGTTTCTATATTCCTCGTCCGATGTTAACCTCTGCTGCTTCTTCTTCATCGATACCAATATTGTCCCTTGGCAAACTGGCAGAATCGATAGTTTGCCGGACAAAACGGTTCGCGGCATTTCTTCCCGCAAAATAAGGGACCAGTTAAGCACTAGAGCAGTGGTTTTCAACCAGGGTTCCGCCAGTACAGTCCAGGGGTTCCGCAAGAAGTTACAAAACTGCTAAAATCATCAGTAATTTTTAATTCTCCTGTGCAGATATGTGTGCATTAGACTATTAAATTATTGCACAGGGGTTCCTCGAGCCAGTGGAATGTTTCCTTGGGGTTCCGCTCCAGCAAAAAGTTTGAAAAGCACTGCACTAGAGGGTAAATGTAATCGATTACTGTCCTCGCCCTCGAAATTTCGGGCCTTGTACCTTTAAACAGAAAGGATTAATTTAAGTTACAATACGAACTCAAGCCAAACATAGCCAGCGGCAAGGTTTCGATTCCCAACCATAGCCATTCTATTTCACGCGTGTTGCCTTTAGGATAGTTAAAAACACGGGAAAACCTTCACACACCTAATTTTGGGGTGGTTTCATAAATGAGTCGGGAACCGTTTTCCATTCTTTTTTCTTTCACTTACAAAAATATTATAAGAAGGTCCAGGACTGTTGTGTAAATTTTAAAGGGTGACCACTTCAACTAATGTTTATTGTGGAAGCACTCCGTCGGTTACGACGACGAGGGTTCCGGTTGATCCGAATCAACGGAACAGCCTGCTCGTGAAATTAACGTGTAAGTGGCTGAGCACTCCACAGACACGTGCATCCTTAACGTAGTTCTCGGGGATATTCAGCGTGACACAGAGAGTGACAAGGCCGGCCCCTTTGAAATACAGGTACAACAGAAACAGGAAGTAAGAGTGAGAGAAAGTTGTGGTGAAAGAGTACAGCAGGGATCACCACCATCCCCTGCCGGAGCTTTAGGTGTTTTCGCTCAATAAACACTCACAACGCCCGGTCTGGTAATCGAAACCGCGATCCTATGACCGCGAGTCCGTTGCCCTAATCACTGGGCCATTGCGCATCCACACTAATGTTTATTATCTCCTTCTCCTTCTCAATACTGTGTGTGCTGTACTACTGTTAACTGGAATCGAACCTGTCTTTGATTCCACAGGCCTTAACTCAACAAATGTTTGTGTGTGGTGACTCCCACGTCCACAGTTCTTCCGTGAACGGTTGAATCACAAGCGACGGCTCCGTTCAACAAGCGTCACGCTATCGTCATTCATGGTTGTTGCCGATCCTTTTGCGTCACTAACATTTCTTGTCAAAAGATACAAATGACACATTTCTATCCTCCACCTCCTTACACACGCACACGTGTGTGTGTATATGGATGGAGAGAGAGCTACAGACAGGTGGATAGATAGACAGGTGGATAGATGGATAGGTCCGAGGCTTTGATTTTCTTTTCTTTTTTTATCTTTTTTTACTTGTTTCAGTCATTTGACTGCGGCCATGCTGGAGCACCGCCTTTAGTCGAACAAATCGACCCCGGGACTTATTCTTTGTAAGCCCAGTACTTATTCTATCGATCTCTTTTGCCGAACCGCTAAGTGACGGGGACGTAAACACACCAGCATCGGTTGTCAAGCAATGCTAGGGGGACAAACACAGACACACACATACATATATATATATATATATACACATATATACGACAGGCTTCTTTCAGTTTCCGTCTACCAAATCCACTCACAAGGCTTTGGTCGGCCCGGGGCTATAGCAGAAGACACTTGCCCAAGATGCCACGCAGTGGGAATGAACCCGGAACCATGTGGTTGGTTAGCAAGCTACTTACCACACAGCCACTCCTGCGCCTTTCTGTTTACAAAATCTTTTTTCTTTTTCTAAGTTTGTTGATTTTTAATCCTCAGAAAATGTCAGTGTGTGTGTTATATAACGTAAATTGATTATTAAAGCTTAGACTTATTTCAATACGAAATTCCGTGTGTTTTCCCACGTCAATGGCAGTGGGAAATAGCATTTACTTTGAGGAGTGTAACAACCATTGCACTGATTGTTAAATCATTTCTGCCGAGTGTGACCAAACTCAGTGGAGTTGGCCTCGGTCACGCTTCTTTTGTTATTTAGTGTGTGTGTGTGTGTGTTGGACGATGACAAAGCTGGAACTGGTCATAAATGATGTCAAAATAAATGTAAACTTTTTCTACGTCTATGAGAAAGAATAAGTCGCAGGTTGAAATAAAAGTGCTGGGGTCGATTGGTTCATCTAAAGATTCTCCATGGCGGTGCCCCAGTATGGCCGCAGTTAATATAGTTTGTTCCCTACATCTGACTCTACGTACGGCACATAACTATTTCTCCCTTAAAAATGCAAAAATTACATTTCCGAAATTATTTCTCTATTTTTAATTTATTTTTCAAAGTTATTTTTTAATAACGATTACTCAGACTTCAGTTTTTCTAATTCTCCCAAATTTTCGTTTTGTGATCATAAAAGGAAAGAATATACCAGTACCTTCATTTAGAGATGAAACGAAATAAATAAATAACGGGAGAATGCTTACTTAAGGGAGTTTAGCTGCTATTTCTAAATGTCAAGAAGCCGCGCAGTTGTTCCTGTGGTTAAATACGAGACGGAAGTTAAGCTAAATAAATATTTTCAGCTTTTTTCCATTAAAAAATGTGGTTATGTAAATTCTAGGAGCCAAAAAAATAAAAATCATAATTTCATTTTTTTTTTTTTTCGAAAGAATATTTATTGCGGACGCTGTATAAAACGCAAAGCGAATCTTGTGTCCATAGGTTGCAGTTTGTTACCATCCTGGGACGCCCGTTGCCTTATTTCGACAGGACATTTATGCTGTTAAAAAAAAAAAAGAAAGACCGTTGTTGGCCTCGAAACCCACAGCCGTCATTTTCGAATTCATTTTTTTTTTTTGCAAATCATTCCAATTCTAAAACATGATAGGTTTGTTTCTCTTCGCTTTATTAAATTATTTAATTTGTTTTTTTTTAATTCTTTATTTTGTTTGTGTCAACGTAGTTCGTGTCACTGACCGGGTTGACTACAAAATAAGAAATGAAATACTGCTGTGTATATATATATATATATATATGTGTGTGTGGGTGTGTGTTTAGAAATGGCTGTCTCACTCGTTTCATGACATAATTACTTATTCCAGTTTTGATCGCCGGCTCAGTTCCTTCTCTTTGGGGGTCTTTTCCTGCCTCTTTTTAAAATGTCAGATTTGGGGTAAACTTTACATTCTCGCATTCCCCCTCTCCTATTTACCTTTCTCACAAGGCCTGGGACTTCGAAGGACAGACATCCCGACGGTTATTTTAATTTTGTCGTTCACTCTCGATCGTTATTTTTAACTACCAGTCGTCGTACAAAAAAATCCTCACTTATAATACAATAATGTTTGTGTGTGTTCAAAATCCTCGTTATTATACGACTTTGCTTTTCGTCCTTTCAGGTTCGATAAAACCC
This sequence comes from Octopus sinensis, assembly GCF_006345805.1. Lineage (NCBI taxonomy): Eukaryota > Metazoa > Mollusca > Cephalopoda > Octopoda > Octopodidae > Octopus > Octopus sinensis. Next base: position 54,775,556 of record NC_043014.1, read on the forward strand.
ACCAAATCCCTCGACTTGCCCCCTTCTCCTCTTAGGGTTAGAAGAATCGTTAAGGACACCTGGCAGAATGTTTACCGTCATTCCGTCCGCCCTTACGTTCTGAGTTCAAATTGGGTCGAGATCGACTTTGTCTTTTCGGGGAATCGATAAAATAAATACTAGTTGAGTACTAAAGGTCAATGTTATCGACGAACCCCCTGCCCTAAAATTTCAAGCTTTGTACCTATCGAAGAAAAGATTATTATTATTATTGTTTGGGTTACCTTGTCCGACGGTCGGATTTTCGCACCTGGTGAAATTTTCGATAAGAAAAATTATTTTTGTACTTAATAACCTTTGATATAAAAAGTCATTGACCATAACATTATTTCTAGAGTCTATGAAATCGTTCGTCATGATAGTTGTTAGTTTGGGGCTACCAGCTTGTGTCTGGAAACCTGTTTCTTTGCCCTCGGTCTTGAGTGAAGAAAACCCGAAATCAAAAAAACATTCAAACCATTATTCCGTGCTTTTTTCTAGAATACAGAAAACCTCTTCATTTTCCTTGTTTATTTATTTTAAGATAAGGAAGGAGTGAATTAAGGAAGGTCTTCCTGCTATTTCTAACAGGGCGACCAGTCATGAACACTATCTCGAGGCATGTTGATGCATGCGATATCTCCTGCTGTTTATTTGAATGTTTCTTTCGTAGTCCCATCGCCCCATAATTAATGATTGTTTATCGGTGACTAATGTAATCGTTTGAGTTTTTAATAAATGGTGTTTCACACAGGAAGCACAAGTGACCAGGCCAATCCCGTCTGCAGTGAAAGTCTCGTCTCCAGTTACAAAACATTATTATTTACACGGAACTAAATTACTTGGCAGTTGGGATGTCTGTTTTGGTTTAGTGATGAAGTGAGCATGTTCGAGTTCTATCCCGCCTCAACTAAATTGGAAAGGCAAACAAACAAGGTAGAGAGTGTTAGGACTTAGATAGGTGGAACTTGGTCGATTTAACCTATTTCTTAATTGCCCAGAAGGGGCTAAACACAGAGGGGACAAACAAGGACAAAGGGATTAAGTCGATTACATCGACCCCACTGCGTAGCTGGTACTTAATTTATCAACCCCGAAAGGATGAAAGGCAAAGTCGACCTCGGCTGAATTTGAACTCAGAACGTAACGGCAGACGAAATACCTATTTCTTTATTACCCACAAGGGGCTAAACATAGAGGGGACAAACAAGGACAGACAAACGGATTAAGTCGATTATATTGACCCCAGTGCGTAACTGGTACTTAATTTATCGACCCCGAAAGGATGAAAGGAAAAGTCGAACTCGGCGGAATTTGAACTCAGAACGTAACGGCAGACGAAATACTGCTTGGCTTTTCGCCCGGCGTGCTAACGATTCTGCCAATTCGTGATTACAAATGACTGGGGATGCCTTTCATGGCATTCAGGGTCGGTAACTAGTCGCAACAATCTGATTTTAAATGTTAGGTTATCTCCCTTAGAGAGGGGTTTGTCTAAATGCCTATGGGTGATGGATGGAGCAGCGTATTTTTAGGTTGTTTAAACTAAAAATGTCAGTGTTGTTGTCCGTTTATAAACAAACTCGAAACATCACGCCATGGTCCACTTTTTAAGCCGACAACAATATGAAGCGTTGTTTGGCTGATTATTAGTAAACAGCTGTTATCTTCTTTGCCGTCACAGGCTTCTTCTAGATGATAGCCGGATGTAAATGAAAAATCCCACGAGAGGTTTACTCTCTTTCCACCAACACATAATTATGTTTTCGTTTACTCTCGTACATGTCTGTAATTCCTCTTACTTCTTTGTCTTCCCCGAGTTTTGCTCTGTCACATCTAGCTCGTTTAGGAGTGTCATATATATATATATATATAATATATATATATATATATATATATATATATATACATACGTATATATATATATACACACATACGTATGTGTACATACATCTATACGTATATCTATATATATATATATACATACGTATATATATATATATACATACGTATATATATATATATATATATATATATATATATACACACATACGTATGTGTACATACATCTATACGTATATATATATATATTATATATATATATACACACATACGTATGTGTACATACATCTATACGTATATCTATATATATATATATATATACATACGTATATATATATATACACACATACGTATGTGTACATACATCTATACGTATATCTATATATATATATATATATATATATATACGCAGGAGTGGCTGTGTGGTAAGTAGCTTGCTAACCAACCACATGGTTCCGGGTTCAGTCCCCCTGCGAGGCATCTTGGGCAAGTGTCTTCTGCTATAGTCCTGGGGTTGATTTGCTCGACTAAAGGCGAAAAAAAAAAGAGTATATATATACACACACATACGTATGTGTACATACATCTATATGTATATATATATATATATATATGCATATGTGGGCACAGGATGTTGTGAAACGTGTACAAAAAAAATTAAAAACATGGAGACTGACCCCTCATCAGTTGTTGGCTGTTTTTCTAGTCTTGTTTAGTGATACAAACAGGAAAAACAGAACTCCAAAATATGAGTATATGTATATATTTTTATTAGTATTTAGCAGAAATAACAGAGTGACTCAAGGTCGGAGAGTTTCGTGCATTGGCCCTTGCAATATATGTGTGTGTGTGTGTATAGTCATATAAATGGGACGGTGTGCTGGGTTTGTAATTTCTAACTCTTGCACCATTATCCTCTCGACTTATTGTTGTTATTGTAGTGACTTTTGGCCATCGTTAGCCAAATATTTGAGGCCTTCCAGATGTAGTTGACATTCTCTCTTCAGAACAAACCTGAGCGTTTTGGGGTTTTTTGTTCGGTGGGGGGTTGCGACATTGCCAAACTTTATGGAATAATTACTGTGGTGTGATGAGGCCGCTGTCAAAGTTTGGTGATTGGAAATGATGCACGTGTGTTCTTGTTATTTTTCATTCCTTAGGACTGCAATATATTCCGATATTTGCATACCAATTGTTCCATTGCATGGTGGTAGGGACCTTGTCAGACTGGCAGGAACATTTTGAATGCGATTTTTTAAGATTGTAATTAAATTTAACAAGATTTGAACCCCTCCTCTCTCTCTCCCCCTCTCACACACACACACATTTATTCTTTTCCTGTTTCTGTTTCAGATCTGAAGTTAAAAGTCAACAATTATGGCACTGTAAATAACCACTCCAACTCGGCTAGTACAAACAATCACATTAAAATGAAAGATGGACACATTTCCAAATCCAAAGACAGTCATAGTAGTTCCAAGCATTCCTCCAGCTCTGAGAAACACAGAGATGGACATTCGGATAAACCCAAGAAGTCATCTAGTTCCGATAAGCACCGTGACGGTCACTCAGACAAGCACAAAGACAAGCACTCTGAGAAACACAAAGATTCTTCGAAACACAGTTCATCCTCATCATCATCGACATCATTAGACAAGCATGGGTCATCGTCATCTAGCAAAAGTAGCTCGCACAACTCAGAGAAACACAAAGACCGCCACAAAGAGAAGAGCTCCTCCTCCTCCAACGACAAACTCAAGGAGAAAAGCAAACACAAACCAAGCGACTCTTCGACGGTGAAGTCGGAGAAGTCCAGCGAAGAGCGCAAGAAGGAGCGGAGTGAGCACCGGGAGGCCAAACCGAATGTGGTCAAGACGGAACATACATCTATAAAGTCCGATTCTAAACATATGAACAATATGTCCTCATCCAAACACAACTCTGTGACCAGTCCCGTATCAAAGATCTCCCCCAGCAAGATTAAGAGAGAACCAATGAGTGATGATGATATTCCACTGGTAATTAATCATTAATTATTTCTATTTTGATTTGTTTATTTTAACCCTTTCGTTACCAATCCGGCTGAAACCGGCTCTGGCTCTTTAGTACAAATGTCTTGTTTTCATAAGTTTTGAATTAAAATCTTCCACCAAATCTTAGTTAAAATTTATGTTCCTAACACTAGCTTAACGATAACGAAGTTAATTTACTAAATTCTTTGTTATATTTAAAGTAATTGTAAGAAACTCAGAGCATCTCAAAATAAATACAGTAACGAAAGGGTTAAATGGCGTTGTCCGTGAATTATTGTCTAATTTCTTCCTTAATGACACATTCTGAGACCCCTCTACAAAGATGGCTAATCTTTTTGTGACCATATAAGGAAATAAAACTTAGTTTGTCTTTTGATTGATTTTGAAAATATAATCATGAATTTGACAGGATTAGTAAAATAAACTTCATTCATTATTAACTTGGTGAAGCGGTGAAAGAGTTTCCTGGCTTATAATTTATGATGGGAGCTGTTTACTTTAAAAATGTGCTCTTTTAAAATTATTAGGTTTTGTATGATCAAGGTAAGTGTGGTCTCTGATGAGTTGTTATAAAAAAAGAAAAGGGTTAATATTAAAGTTAATGTGAAGGTGGTGGTGGTGGTGGTCGGTTGGCAGACCTGTTGTTGTACCGGAAAAATTGCTTCACGGCATTTCTTCTGATTTCGAATACCGCTGTAGTCAATAAAATAAGTACCAGTTGAACACTGGGGTTAATGCAATTGATTTACCCCACTCCTCTCCCCTGAAATTGCTGGCCTTGTGCCAAAATATGAAACCAGTGCATAAGTTAATGCAGTTTGAATTATTGGTGAAATGAGTTTCCAAGAGATCTTAGTCCAGGGCTGGAAAATGGATTCAGCTGAATATTGCACCTGAGATCTAGGGACAATCGCGATTGTCCGCACAACAAGGTCAGCACGTTTAGAGGAGAAGCAGTTTGATGTTGCATTGGTATCTGGAAACTGGGGAGGGGGAGGCAGGGGGATTAAAGGCAAACAGAGGGGATAATCTTGTTTGGTTCCTGGGTGTGTCATGGGATCCACCCCCAGACACGTTCTTAGCGTTGTGGGTTAAATAACGAGCACATTAGCTGAGGGTAAAATAAACAGTGCATGACCGCCAAGAGCACCATCTGAGCTTGGTCGTTGCCAGAGCAGCCAACTGGCTTCTGTGTCAGTGGCACATAAAAGGCACCATTCGAGCGTGATCATTACAAGCATCGCCTTACTGGCACCTGTGCCGGTGGCATGTGTAAAAAGATTCAAGCGAGGTCCTTACCAGTAGCACCTGATTGGCCCTGTGCCGGTGGCATGTAAAAAGCACCCACTACACTCTCGGAGTGGTTGGCATTAGGAAGGGCATCCAGCTGTAGAAACTCTGCCAGATCAAGATTGGAACCTGGTGCAGCCATCTGGTTCGCCAGTCCTCAGTCAAAATTGTCCAACCCATGCCAGCATGGAAAGAGGACGTTAAACGATGATGATGTTGTTGGAGTTTGCTTTTTTTTTTTTGCTGGGTGGTGAAGGAGGGTCAAGATAGATCTCACCATGGAATTGGACGGTTTTTACAGTTATCGGGTCACATTTTTCTTTTCCTTAGACAAGTCTCTTTACTTAAATTGTCTTTGCTACTCTAGTCAAGTTTAATTGACCGTTTTGGATTTTAGTAGTCTTCATCAAGCTGTGAAAACCACATTTTGGAGGTGTTTCACTCACGTACAATGAACTCACTAAATCTCTAGTGACCTGTCTATCTTTATATATTTGTGTGTTTGTGGTCGCAATTTTTACATTGTTTCATTTCTTCTCTTTTGTAGATTAAAAGGAAACCTGATGATGTTGCTATTAAGAAGATGAAAGTAGAGAGTGATGATGAACCTCTACAGGAGAAATACAAGGCAAAAATACAGTTAGTATCTCTGGTTCTACTAGTTTTGTTGACTCTTTCCAATCTGATCCAGCAGACAGAATAATGGTCGGAAGAGTCCTGTCCGTGACCATCTCCCCTTTGTGTTTATCAAGGACTGCATTCTCCAATCTGTCCTTTTTAAAGACTAAAATGTTATTTAAGGGATTGTATTGTCTACTGTGTCTTTTTTTCTTTTAAAGACAGTAGTGTGATTTGAAGCAGATTTGACTGCTATCTCTAACATGAAGGTAGTCCATGTAGAGATACCTTTGTTGTCTCAGGAAGTCAAACCAACTGATATCAACTCAGTTGAGTGAATATTAATTCTCTATATCTAGGACTAAATTATCTTATGTGTCTTATTTGTAAAATGATAGCATGTTATTTAAGGAGTATTTAGCTGCTATTTCTAGCATGTCATACAGCCACACAGAGGCTTCCACTTTAAACTCAGTGCAGAGTTGTGTTGGTTAGTACAATGACAGCAGTAGTATATCTGTCAGTCATTCAGTAGACCTGACATATAACTGACCAATTAATTGGTCCCTAGCGCTAACTTGTTAACTAACACACTGGACATACCATGTTTTGGTGTTGACTGATGTCACATTGAAGACATGGGTGCGGTGGAGATGGTGGTGGGTTTTGAACTGGCAAAAATCATACTTTGATCTCTTCGGGTACCATTCAAGCTATTTATTTGACAATTGCAAGTTACTTGGTGACCCTATCAGTGCTGGTACCATGTAGAAAACACCGGCGCTGGTGCCACATGGAAAAACAGCCAGTGCACTCTGTAAAGTGGTTGGCATTAGGAAGGGCATCCAGCTGTAGAAATCATGCCAAAACAGACAACTGGTGCCTGGGGCGGCCCTTGGCCTTATCAGCTCCTGTCAAACCGTCCAACCCATGCCAGCATGGAAAACAGATGTTAACCCTTTCGTTGCTGCATAGTATCATGCCAAGTGAGATCGCAGTTGTGGCCAATGCCGGTGCTATCTGACTGGCACGCAAAAAGCACCACTCACGCATTGGGCCTCATGGAGGCAGTGGCAGGTGACCAAGACCCATGGCGATATACCGTGCTTGAAGAAGACTTGTCAGGCCAAGTGAGACCATAGTCATGGCCAATGCTGGTATCAGGTCAATGGTACCTGAGCCGGTGGCATGTAAAAAGCACCCGCTACACTCTTGGAGTGGTTGACATTAGGAAGGGCATCCAGCCATAGAAACCTTGCCAGATCAGATCGAAACCTGGTGCAAGCACCCCCAGCTTACAAGTTTTCAGTCAAACTGTCCAACTCATGCCAGTATGAAAAGCAGACGTTGAACGATGATGATGATGATGATGTGTGTGTGTGTTTTACTGTCTCCTTTCCTTGACTTTGTGTGAGAGATGTAAATGAATGTCACCACCATGCTAACAAGTGTCCTTTATTTCTAATCTTCCCTCGAAACTCTTCTGGTTGTGGGGAAATATCTTGCTTGGCAATGGGAAGGCATCAAACTGTGGAAAATCCACCCCCGACATATTCCTGCTGGGCCCATGCAAGTCTGGAAGAGTGGACATGAATCAATAATGATGGTGATAATGGTCATCTTGCCATAAGATTCTGCTTCACAAATCAGTTCTCATCTAAGCCATGCCATGATGGGAAAACAGATGTTTGGCCAAATGATTGTACATAGATGCTGGCTGTGTGGACAAGAATCCCTCTTTGCAACGACGTGGGTTTGAGTTCAGTTCCACTGCACAGTATCTTTGGCAAGTGTCATTCACTGGGTCAGTCAGTGCTTTGTGAATGAATCTGTCGTATGTGTGTGTGTGTGTGTGCTTGACAAATGGTGTTGGTTTGTTTACATCCTTGTAATTTAGCACTTCAGCAAAAGAGAACCAATCCAATAGGAAAAACTCTGCAAGGTGGTGCCCCAGCATGGCCGTTTGGGGTGAGGAATGAACAGTGTTGGTTGGAAACTAATATTATTGACTCGAGAGAGTAAAAAACCGATGTTGACTTCTCTGGGTTTGAACTTAGAAGCCAGAGATACGAAATCCGTTGTTGAAGCGATTGTTTGGTGTGGAATTGTGTTGAATGAAGTGATGGGGAGGCTGAGGAGGAGGATGTGGTTTCTTTCTGCATCACTAAAATATGTTTTGTTTTTGTGTGTTTCTTTCAGAGCTGAAAAATTGAAGGCTAAAGAGAGGAAAGAAGACATTGAGAACAGAAAGAGAAAAGCAGAGGAAACCTATGAGCCAATAAAAGTAATCTGTTTATTATTGTTGTTGTTGTTGTTGTAGCCTTTTTAAGCTTTGCAGTGATGAGATACTGAACGTTATTTTAGCCTGAATAGATTTTACATTCCTCTGACACCAAACATCACTGACAAAATGAACAATCGTTAGAACCCTAATTAGGTTTTATTATTTAAACTGTACTTAGTTTAGTTGGTGGACTGCCAGTTTACTTCTATAAAGACAGTAGTGTGATGTGAAACGGATTTGACTGCTGTTTCTAGCATGAAGGTAGTCCATGTAGAGGCACCTTTGTTGTTTCTGGAAGTTGAACTGACCGATCAACACTGTAAATTCAGTCCGGTGAATCGGCCTTTGACATTCTTTTATATGTATATATCTATTTATGGAGGCGCAATGGCCTAGTGGTTAGGGCAGCGGACTCGCGGTTTCGATTCCCAGACCGGGCGTTGTGAGTGTTTATTGAGCGAAAACACCTAAAAGTTCCACGAGGCTCCGGCAGTGGGTGGCGATCCCTGCTGTACTCTTTCTTCTGTTGGCCTGCTCGCTTAGCCAGCGGGGTGGCGTCATTCGAAGGCTAAAACAATGCGAATGCATTGTGACCAGCGATGTGTAACAACATCTGATGGTCTGGTCGGTTACGTGATTACGTGATATCCATTTCTACATGATAGCTTACAACTCCGATATGAGCAATGCCATTGCTTGAGTGTTCTCCTGGCACATGGCTTCATCCCGTCATGGAATTGGTCATTGGGTGCTTCAACCTTTTTCAGTTTATAGCCAGCCATAGAAAGCGATGCCTCTACCTGAAGTCTTTCAAAAGATTTTCTTTTTCTCCCTCATTTATCATTTCCCATTGCTTATCTTTAATGTTTGTGGTTCCTTAAATTTCAGAAGAAAAAAATAAAGAAGGAGATAAAGAATGAAGTAGAGTCTCCAATCAAGGGACGAAAAAAGAAAGATAACGAAGAGCAGCAGACCGTTTGGAAATGGTAAGTTCCTTGGATTTTTTGGAAATGGTATGTTCCTTGGATTTTTTGGAAATGGTATGTTCCTTGGATTTTTTGGAAATGGTAAGTTTCTTGGATTTGTGTCGTGTTTCATACTAGTGGCCAATGTCTCTTTGTCTCTGTCAGAATCCACTGATGCAAAAAAACAACCCCAAAGTCAAACTCAGTTGCTATTGAAAAGATTTTGGGGAGACAATAAAATAATTCTCCACTTTTCCGACCTGATTTTTTGGATTACTTTCTGCTCCCAATCTGTCATGTGATGGGTCTTTGTTCTACATTGCCTTATTTTACCTATTTCTTTACTGCCCACAAGGGGCTACACACAGAGGGGACAAACAAGGACAGACAAACGGATTAAGTCGATTACATCGAACCCGAAAGGATGAAAGGCAAAGTCGACCTCGGCGGAATTTGAACTCAGAACGTAGCGGCAGACGAAATACTGCTAAGCATTTCGCCCGGCGTGCTAACGTTTCTGCCAGATCGCTAGGAATAGGTGCCTGGCTGCTAGGAATAGGTACCAAATCATCAAACTCTGACTGGCCCACATCCTCCTATCCAGCCGGAGATGCGGTGGTTGGAGCTTGAGAGCTGTTTTCAGTACAGTTTACTGTGGGGGTCAACTGCACGGGGAAATGTCTATTTGTATAGTTTGGCAATAAACATGGCTGTGTGGCTTTAAGAAGCTTGTGTCCCGACCATGTGGTCTTGGGTTCAGTCTCACGGCACGGCACCTTGGACAAATATCTCCTGCCACAGCTCTAGTCTAAAACTTTTGTGGGTGGATTTGGTAGGCAGAAACTAAAAGAAGAACTAGGTGTGTGTGTGTGTGTGTGTGTACACTTGTGTAGACATCATGTGGTTGTGGATGGGTTTCATCGTCATGAAAGGTAGGTTGTTTATGTCCAGTGTTTAACGTAAAACATATTCAGCCTTGCAAAAATATTGCCTTACTTGGAAACTGTTGAGGGTCAATGACAAGACGGGTGTGTGGCCATGGAAAATCTGTCTAACCCATGCAAGCATGGAAAAGTGGACGTTAAGTGATGATTGTTTATTTATCATTTTAGGTGGGAAGAAGAGAGAAGAGATGATGGTGTGAAATGGACTTTCCTTGAACATAAAGGGCCATTGTTTGCCCCAGATTATGATCCTCTACCAGATAATGTAATTTTTAAATATGATGGTGAGTTATTTATTTATTTAATGTTTTTTTCTTCTTGTTATTATTTGTCTGCTGTAACAGTAAATATTTGATAGCTTTGATTTTTTTTATCCGCTTTTATCAGAATTGTCATTGGCTCAGTCCACTTGTCCGCATAATGGCCAACCATTTTGGTCCGTAACAATTTCAGCTGTAATTATGCCATTTGTATTTGGCATGTTGTTCCAACTGAATCTTCTCTTGAAACAATAACCAGAGTTTCTTTTGGAAGACGAGTGTCATGTCTCTACAGAGAAGCTCCGTCCAGAGAGATTAATGACCGCTCCAGCTGTTTACGGTCAAGCAATGGCAAACACTGTAGTTATCGTCATCGTTTAACGTCCGCTTTCCATGCTAGCATGGGTTGGACGGTTTTGACTGATGGCTGCACCAGGCTCCAATCTTGATCTGGCAGAATTTCTACAGCTGGATGCCCTTCCTAACGCCAACCACTCCAAGAGTGTTGGTTAAAACTGAATTATGATCATTCTGTGGTCCCAACTCTTGAGAAAATATGATGGTATATTCAGGACAAGACTTGCAAGTCATAGCACGTGTGTGTGTGTGTGAGTGTGTGCTTGCTGGTTTGTTATGGGACTGAAATACCAATTGACCAACAAGACACGTGTGTTCATGTCTGCCTTGCTGAAAAATATTTGTCATTCTTAATGTTGTCGATATCAGTTCAAGATGTTTGTAGTGTGATAAATCAAGAACCAACTTGACCCTTGAGCCAATATTTAGATCTTTTCTTAAAAGGGGTCTTACATAAAAAGTCATGAGGGAAACTTTTATTATAAATATCATCATCATCATCGTTTAGCGTCCGCTTTCCATGCTAGCATGGGTTGGATGGTTCAACTGGGGTCTGGGAAGCCAGAAGGCTGCACCAGGCCCAGTTTGATCTGGCAATGTTTCTACGGCTGGATGCCCTTCCTAATGCCAACCACTCCGTGAGTGTAGTGGGTGCTTTTTACGTGCCACCGGCACAGGTGCCAGAAAAGGCTGGCAACGGCCACGAACGGATGGTGCTTTTTACGTGCCACCGGCACGAGGCCAGTCGGGGCGGCGCTGGCACGGCCACAAACGGATGGTGGTGCCAGATGAGTCTGGCAAACGGCCACGAACGGATGGTGCTTTTTACGGGTTTTTGTATCATAAAAGCAAAAGCAGTTTGGAGATGGTTAGTATTTTGGTTTGAGTGTGTAATGGACGTGGATGATGTTGATTGGAACCAACTAAATTTTCAGGATTTTAGGAAAGAATTTCATTGTTTAAAAAACAACAGCCTTGTTTTTGAATTGTTAACAAATGAGTGTATAACATTTTGTAGGTAAAGTAATGAAACTCAGCCAGGGTGCTGAAGAAGTTGCAGGCTTCTATGCAAAAATGTTGGAACACGATTATACCAAAAGTGAAATATTTAACAAAAATTTCTTCAAAGATTGGAGAAAGGTCAGTGGCTTTTTTTTTTTCCTTCTCTCTCTCTCTCTCTCTCTCTCTCTCTCTCTCTCTCTCTCTCTCTCTCTCTCTCTCTCCCCCTCTCCCTCTCTCCCTCTCTCTCTCTCTCTCATATTAAGGCAGCAAGCTGGCAGAATCGTTAGCATGCCGGGCAAAATGTTTTGCAGCATTTCTTCGGCCTTTATGGCCTGAGTTCAAATTCTGCTGAGGTCAACTTTGCCTTTAATCCTTTCGGGGTCGATAAAAGAAGTACCAGTGGAACATTGGGTAGAGAGTATTATTATTTATTGATTGATTGATTGAGCTGGGTCCAAGTGTTCAAGTTGCTCTCAGACAGAATCAGCAAGACTCGGTTTAGAACAAGTAGAATTCACTTGACAAGCTGCTCTACAGTTTCTATCTATTCAGTCTCACTTCAAGGTATTGGTCAATAGAAAATGACATTTGCCCCCCAAGATGCTCTGCAATAAGACTGAATGCAGGACCTTGTGATTGCAAAGTGAACCTGTTGACCATTTGGCCATACTGTGGCAACCATTCCTGCCTCTGACTTTGGTATGGTTGTTCTATTGAGGGGATGTTTTGTTCTTTGGTCAGAATTTAAACTTTGGCTGTATTCACATAGAACTTACGTCTCCCAGATTTTAAAAAAAAATGCAACATGAATAGGCGCAGGAGTGGCTGTGTGGTAAGTAGCTTGCTAACCAACCACATGGTTCCGAGTTCAGTCCCACTGCGTAGCATCTTGGGCAAGTGTCTTCTGCTATAGCCCCGGGCTGACCAATGCCTTGTGAGTGGATTTGGTAGATGGAAACTGAAAGAAGCCTGTCGTATATATGTATATATATATATATAAGTGTGTGTGTCTGTGTTTGTCCCCCTAGCATTGCTTGACAACCGATGCTGGTGTGTTTACGTCCCCGTCACTTAACGGTTCAGCAAAAGAGACCGATAGAATAAGTACTGGGCTTACAAAGAATAAGTCCCGGGGTCGAGTTGCTCGACTAGAGGTGGTGCTCCAGCATGGCCGCAGTCAAATGACTGAAACAAGTAAAAAAGAAAAAAATTTTTAAATGAATGTTATCAGTCAGTAATATTACCATGTAGCCTTTTTTGCTTTGAAGGGAGAACAAACTTGGATTTGCTTCAACCATCCAATGGCTGTCAACCACCAACACATTTGTCCTTTCAGAGTTGAATTAAATAAATACCAATCAAATATTGGCTTCAATATAATCAACTACTCCTCCCACAAAATCCCAGCCATTGTCCCTGGATTAGAAAAGGGTTATTAAACGAAAATGAGTTGAAACCCTGCTAGGGTCAGCTTCACCTTCCATCGCTTTGAGGTGAATAAAATCAAAAACTGGGTTTCATTGGATCTTTAGTCACCCCATATCTTTACATTCCAAGTTCGAATCCTACAAAGGTCAGTGTTGTCTGTCAGCCCTTTGGGATCAATAAATTAAAGTACCTGTCAAGTACAGGTGTCAGCCCGCTCAAATTGCTGGCCTTGTGCCGAAATCAGAAACCATTATTAGCACTTTGACATTTAACCCTTTAATGTTCAGATTACTCTGTTAAATATAATACTTTTTCACTCAAATTGTTTTGAATTAATCATGCATTATCTTGTAGCTTTGAGGTTTCAGTGATGTGATTGTTTATTTTTAGCATGACATTGTAGGTTAGGTGTGAGAGGCTAGAAATGGCCAGTTTGAATATAAAACTTTTAGAATATTTGGGCCGGATATGGCCAGTTTAAACACTAAAGGGTTAAGCCAAGTATACCCAGCAAAAATATTTTGTCTGTTTTATGTTCAAACCAGCAGAATTCGGCCCCTCACACCAACCTACAATGTTACGTCATCAAAATTTCAAAAACTGGGAGATAATCCATGTTTAATTAAAAACAATGTGAATTAAGCACAATACATTTGATAGGGTAATCTGAAGGCTAAAAGGGTTAAGAGGAAATTTGCTTTGATTTTCATTTCAGGTTATGTCAGCTTCTGAGAAAGAAACCCTTTCAGATCTGAAGAAATGTGATTTCAGAGACATGCATGCTTTCTTCACTGAACAGTCAGAGGAGAGGAAAAACAGAACTAAAGAAGAAAAGCTGGTAAGAGGACTTTTCAGATTTTCAGCTTAATTTCATTAAAGACTAATTAAAACTGGAGTGTGATGTAAGCCCGTTTAGTAAATCTGGTGCAATGCACCTGTTTGTTAGCTTCAGTCGGTATTTTCTTGCTTGGAAGGAAAGTCTAAATAGTAATTTGGCAAGGCCGGCTGTCTTTCCTTCTATCGTGAGGATCGTTATCATTTTCCATGCTGGGTGGCACGTAAAAAGCACCAACCGATCGTGGTCATTGACAGCCTCCCCTGGCACCTGTGCCGGTGGCATGTAAAAAGCACCCACTACACTCATGGAGTGGTTGGTGTTAGGAAGGGCATCCAGCTGTAGAAACACTGCCAGATCAGACTGGGCCTGGTGCACCCACCTGGCTTCCCAGATCCCCGGTCGAACCGTCCAACCCATGCCAGCACGGAAAACAGACTTTAAATGATGATGATGATGACATGTCAGTTCCAGCCGCAGCTCATCATTTCTTTTACGGCTGTCATCCTGACATCAAACCTCACCATTTCTTCCTGTACCTTCTTTGCTCTTTCTCTTCCGTCATTTGACACCTTTTATGCATCCATTCGTCATCTTTCATAGACATCATCTGTGCACACCTGTGCACTTTACATCTAGTGTATTTCATGTCATCGTCATTTTAACATCTACTTTCTCATGCTTATATGAGGCAGACGAGAAGAAGCTGGGATAGAATTTTCTACAGCTGGATGCCTGTCCCGTCGCCAACCGCCTCTTGTTTCCAAATCATGCAATAATCTCCCAATCGAACAGCAGACAGCCTGCACAGGCTTTATGCAAAGAGTTGGAGACAAACGAGGGAGAATTTTCTTTACAAAATCCACACATTTGTCAGGACAGGTGAGAAAACCTGAGAATGCTTTTGCAGGGAATTGGAAGCGGTCAGCGCTGCCAGTGAGGCCATTGTTTACAACCAATAAACACATGGGAAGACAAGGGAACCACATCATTACACAGACATACTTAATATGATAGAGTGTGCATTGAGAGATTCAGCTGTTATTTCTAGCAAGTCAGACCACCATATAAAGGCACTCTCGTTCTCTTTTAATCCTTTTAGTGTTTCTGATCTTCACCAGACGGGTTGGCTGATGGCTTCAAACCGAAATTTGGAGGTGTTTAATTAATGTTGTTGTGTCCCAGCAGCTGAGGGTGTGGTCACCCCTTTTTCCTTTCTTTCTGTTGCTTTTTTCAGGCATTGAAGAAGAAGAATGAGCAGATTCTAGCTGAGTACGGCTATTGTATTATGGATGGACACAAGGAGAAAATCGGTAACTTTCGGATTGAACCACCGGGTCTCTTCCGGGGTCGAGGAGACCATCCAAAGCAGGGAATGTTGAAGAGGAGGACCATGCCTGAGGATGTGATAATTAATTGTAGCAAGTGAGTTCATTCATGTAGTTTGTTGTTGTCGTTGTTGTTGTTGGTGGTGGTGGTGGTATTAGCAGGTCAGCTAATTAAGGCAGCGAGCTGGCAGAATCGTTAGCACGCCGGACGAAATGCTTAGCGGTATTTCGTCTGCCGCTACGATCTGGGTTCAAATTCCGCTGAGGTCGACTTTGCCTTTCACCCTTTCGGGGTTGATAAAATAAGTACCAGTTACATACTGGGGTCGATGTAATCGACTTAATACCTATGTCTGTCCTTGTTTGTCCCCTCTGTGTTTAGCCCCTTGTGGGTAATAAAGAAACAGGTATTAGCAGGTCAGCCCCGATCAAACAGACCTATGACAGGTGCAGGTCTTGTAGGCACGTGGTTGAGATTAAGTTCATTTTACAACTCCTTGGTCTGGGGGTGCAGTCCAGGTGAAGCCCCTGGACCAGGTGCCTTCCAAATGGGGTACAAGATACTCACGAGGGAAATTTGACTTAACCCTTAATCGTTCGGATTATTATTGATTCCTATTGCTTTGAATCATTTAGGCATTATCTCATAGCTTTGAGATTTCAATGATGTGATTCTTTATTTTTCAGAATGACATTGTAGGGTAGGTGCAAGAGGCTGGATCTATTAAGTTTGCATGTGAAACAGAAAATTTTAGGCCAGATTTGGCAGTATTAAATGCTAAAGGGTTAATCTATTCTCCAGATTCACACCACCCCCTTGTTGTTGGCTGCGTTTGGTTAATTAACAGACAACAAGTCCTCTGTTATTTTGTAAAGTCTGGTTCTCAGCAGCGAAGAGGCATTGTAGAATTCGAATACCAGCTGTATGGGTCATACCAGGTTGTCTAACTTGACTGATTGCCTGTTTGCCTTCTGACTGCACAATCAGGGCTGACCTGATGATATAATTGCATAAGTAAAGATACTTAGAGCTGTTTCTTACTATATAAAATGGTGTAGAACCAGCTGGAACCCATTGCTAAATTAGCAATTAGAGTTGTGCAATTAGCAACCACATTGGTAGAATCATTAAAATGTTTTGCATATTGAGAGGCGTCTTTCTCCTGTTTTGAGTTCAAGTCCCACGAGACTAATTCCAAGTTTGTGCACTTAATGATTTTTGTTATAAATGTTAATAATTATTCACATTATTATTAAATATAAACGTCCTTTTGTTTCAGAGATTCTAATGTTCCTCAGCCTCCAGCTGGCCACAAATGGAAGAAGGTCCAAGCTGACAATAAGGTGGGTTTAATTGTTATTCATCATCATCATCATCGTCTTTATTTAACACTAAATGAGGAGCACTTCTGGGATTAAGAATCCCTGGTGCCACATAAAAAGCAGCCGGTCCACTCTGTAAAGTCATTCGTATTATAGAAACAATATCATTGACTTCACTTTGAAACATAATACCTCAGAATGGCTGCCATCCAATGACTGGAACCTGTTAGAAGAAATAAACAATCTTTTTCTTTTCTTTTTTTTTTCCCCCTTCTAAACTATGAGAAATGTTTCAAGAAAAACCAAGACATTGATGCCAACTGTTTCGATAGTAATAATGATGATGTTGTTGTTGTTGTTGTTTGTGCAGGTCAGTTGGTTAGCATGTTGGTCAGAGAATATTCAGGGCCAAACCAAATACGTCATGTTGAATGCAGCATCACGCTTAAAAGGCGAGAAAGATTGGCAAAAGTACGAAGTGGCCCGGCGCTTATACAAACACGTGGACAAGATCCGTGCAACATACCGAGAGGACTGGAAATCAAAAGAGATGCGAATTCGGCAGAGAGCTGTTGCCTTATACTTCATTGATAAGGTCAGTGGTGGTGGTCACCATGTGGAGGCACCTTTTTGAAAAAAAAAAATAATAATAATAATAATAATAATAATCTAACTTATGCATGTTTGTTATAAGATTTAACCTTGTTTTGTTATAGTTTTTAATTATTTATTTGATTACGTGTTCATAATTTCTTAATGAAATACATTCCTGTGTGTTTCAATTAATTTTTTAAATAATCAACAATTTCGAAATCCAGTCATATCAGCCCAAATACCTTTTCGATCTACTGCTTATTATATCAAGTAAGCTAATTAAACCGCAATAACAACTGTAGCCAAGCATTTGTGAATATGAGTCGTGTTGTCTTTTCTGTTTGCAGCTTGCTTTGAGGGCAGGTAACGAGAAAGAGGAAGGGGAAACTGCTGACACGGTGGGTTGTTGCTCTCTGCGCGTGGAACACATTAAGCTGCATCCGGAGATCGACAACAAGGAATTTGTGGTGGAGTTTGATTTTCTCGGTAAAGATTCCATCCGTTACCAGAACAAAGTGCCTGTGGAGAAGCGTGTTTTCAAGAACCTGCAACTGTTTATGGAGAACAAGCAGCCGGGTGACGACTTGTTCGACAGATTAAATGTAAGGCTTGCAATTTCTCTCCTACTACCTCTCTCCTCTCTCCTCTCTCTCTCTCTCCCCCCCTCTCACTCACACTTACACTTTCTGTCTTTTTTTTTTTTCGTATCATCATCATCATCATTGTTCGACCGTGGTCGAGACAATGGAATTTACTATGTTACGCCAGACTTCACGGTCCATTATGGCATTACGGAGGTCCTGTTGCTGGATGCCTGTATCCTTGGAGATTACATCAGGATAGGAGAGTGTGCGCCCTCTGGTATTGCGAGTAGATGGCTTCCAGAGGAGAAGAGTAGAAATTACTTCTTTTTCAGCTCTACAACAATGTCCAGCAAACTGGACTCTCCTACCTTTTTTTGTATACTTTCTCTGCATTTTCTTCTCTTTCAAACCTCCTTTTTTCTTCTCTTACCGTAATGTTGATTGAACTCTTGTGTGTCTGCCTACAAAAGCACATAAGACCCTGTTGCTCCGCCTCAAACGTGGGTTTCTCTAACATTTTGCCTTCTTTCTTCTGCTGCTTTGCCTCTTCCTCAGACGGCCACTTTGAACAAACATTTACACGATTTGATGGAAGGCCTGACTGCCAAAGTCTTCAGGACGTTCAATGCCTCCAAGACGCTGCAAGAGCAGCTCGATCTCCTGACTAACCGTGAGTATCAACTTGGTGCCTGTTGCAGTCCCCGGGAGTAGTATGTGGAGGGCACGGGTGGATTGTCTCGAGTTAGGTTAGAATGTTGATGATGTGGCAGTGATGGTAGTTGATCCAGGTCAGCTCTGATTCTGCAGACCTAATGACCAAAGCCATTTCATTGATGACCAGACCCTGCTTTCACTTTATAATGGTCGGGTGTGGTCTGAGCGATCTGAAGATCTGAAGGTCTCTTTTCTGTCAATAGATAAATATGTGAAGTAGGGGGAGGGGGCAGTGTTCCCTTTAACTTTTTGCTGTGGATGGGTACTCTCTCTCTTTTACTTGTTTCAGTCATTTGACTGCGGCCATGCTGGAGCACTGCCTTTAATCGAGCAACTCGACCCCGGCACTTATTCTTTTGTAAGCCCAGTACTTATTCTATCAGTCTCTTTTGCTGAACCGCTAAGTAACGAGGACGTAAACAGACCAGCATCGGTTGTCAAGCAATGCTAGGGGGACAAACACAGACACACAAACATACACGCACACACATATATATATACATATATACGACGGGCTTCTTTCAGTTTCCGTCTACCAAATCCACTCACAAGGCTTTGGTCGGCTCGGGGCTATAGCAGAAGACACTTACCCAAGGTGCCACGCAGTGGGACTGAACCCGGAACCATGTGGTTGGTTAGCAAGCTACTTACCACACAGCCACTCCTGCGCCTACATGAATTTGTTTATATGATTTTTTTTTTTTTGGTTACAAAGTCTATATACACAGCTCTGCAAGTATATACACAACCATCGGTTGTGGCTTTGGTATGTGTTGAGAAGATTAAGAATGTGTACGATGACCGACTGGCGTGGTGTTTTGCTTAGAAATGTAGAGATTTTATTCTTTGTATATAGAATGACATCCCTGGGACCTCTGACTTGGAATGACCCCCACCCCCATCAAGCAAGAACTTGAAGTCAAGCAAACATAGGGGATCGACTTTGTGGCTTTAGTTAATTAATCATTATTTTGTTGGTGTCTTTTATTTCCTTTTTTTTCTTTTGTTTATTTCTTACCCCCAAAAAATCCAGTTATAGTAATTAATTGCAAAGCCCTAAGAGAGAGCTGGGAGATGAACCCAAACCTTACAGGATTTGAAACAAGGAACAAAACAACCATTATTTACCTCTGTTTCTCTGTACAAAGTATATAAACCCAAAGAAACTGGAAGTAGCTCTAGGGAACTGGTATTGTTCAGCTTGTCCCTCATTATGAGGGGACAGATTTTAGTGATGGGTTGGTGAGTTAGAACAGATTAGGGGCTGAGTCAGATTTGAGTGAATCCCTTGTTATTTGTCTATAAGCTTCTCTGCTCATTTGATGTGTTTTCAATTTGCAGCGGAGGAGTCAGTCACAGCCAAACTCTTGTCCTACAACCGTGCCAACCGAGCCGTGGCAGTTTTATGTAACCATCAGCGGTCAGTGCCTAAAAACTTCAGCAAACAGATGGAGAACTTGCAGAATAAGGTTTGTGATTTTTTATTGTTTTCTTGCCACAGAAACATAGACAAATGTTTTAACCCTTTCGTTACCATATTTCTGTTGAGATGCTCTGTGCTTCTTTCAGTTACTTTAAATATAAGAAAGAATTTAGTAAAATAACTTAGTTATCATTAAGCTAGTGTTAGGAACATAAATTGTGACTAAGGTTTGGTGGAAGATTTTAATTCAAAACTTATGAAAACAAGACATTTGTATTACAGAGCCAGAGCCGGTTTCAGCCGGGTTGGTATCAAAAGGGTTAATTTTCAGATTTTGTTTCACATAGTTGTTTGACTTGTTAGAAATAGCAGCCAAATCTTGTGCAAATTGAAGGCACATTTGACTGACTGTCTTTAAACCTTTCGTTACCATATTTATTTTGAGATGCTCTGTGTTTCTTTTAATTACTTTAAATATAACAAAGAATTTAGTATTCAGTTAGTGTTAGGAACATAAATTGTGATTAAAGTTTGGTGGAAGATTTTGATTAAAAACTTATGAAAACAAGACATTTGCACTGCAGAGTCAGAGCCAGTTTTAGCCAGGTTGGAAACGAAAGAGTTAAAGTATAAAAAAAAAATGTGTGCATATAAGCAAAAAAGGAAAACAAGAATGTTAACTCTTTAGCATTTCAGCTGGTCAGATCTGGTCCCTCACACCAACCCTGAAATATCATTCTATTGAAATTAACAGTTGCCTCGTGAAAACCTCAAAGCTACAAGATAATGCACAATTAATTGAAAACAGTGTAATTAAATAAAATAATAATGAAATTATTGTATACAGTGCTCAGGTGCACCACAACTTGTCAGAGTATATGCAGTAATGTACAAATGTCTGGAAAGCGAACAATGCACGAGTCAGATACATGCCAAAATCAAGTGTAGTGTTGGTGAATCTCAGAAAGCATGGAAGTTTTGAAGGATGCAGTGCTCCGACAACTAACAACTGATGCCGGCAGTTTGTTCCATGCTTCCATTATAATTGAGAGAGTAATCTGAATGCTGAAGGGCTGAATAGAGACATTGACAGTGAGTCGAGGTAAACTTAGGTCACATCTCTCTGCTTGACGCCTTCTTTTTGACCTGAACTAAACAAGAATTAAATGACAACAACCAACAACAGTGGCCGACTTGAGGCAGAGCACATGTGTCACATTGTAAGCTGTGTAGATAACGTCACTGGAATTAAGTTGAATGACAGAAAAGATGCAGAAATATGAAGATAACATGAATCATTCCTGTGAAATAAGTAATACACACACAGACAGACATTTTATTTATGTCAGAAATATATTGTTTATATCAGAGAGAAAAATGACCTTCTGGTTATGGATGACCAGTGTTAGCTTCCCATCTGGAAAGGAGATTGTGTGTCCTTTTGCTCGGAGTTTTGCTGTGTTTAAAGGAATAACAAAAGCTGACAGATCATCATCATCGTTTAGCATCTGCTTTCCATGCTGGCATGGGTTGGACGGTGTGACTGAGGACTGGCAAGCCAAGAGGCTGCTCCAATCTGAGCTGGCAAGGTTTCTACAGCTGGATGCCCTTCCTAACGCCAACAACTCTGAGAGTGTAGTGGGTGCTTTTTATGTGCCTCTTGTATGGGAGCCAGTCAGGCAGCCCTGGCATCAACCACACTTGAATGGTGCTTTTTACGTGTCACTGGCACGGGTGCCCATCAGACGGCACTGGCATCTACTATGATTTCGCTTGACCCAACAGGTCTTCTCAAGCACAGCATGTCTCCAAGATTGTAATAAATCTAGAACAGACATAAATTGTTGTCGTGTCTCTCACGCTTTCTGCAGTGCATTGATGTCTCTACAACAAAAGCTTTCCCGATTAAGCTTGAGTTCTCCCTTCAAATGAAGCTGTGAGGGTTACTTTGGTCTGACTTTCTCATTGTGTTTTCTTTGCAAAGATATTGGAGTGGTTTGCTATTGCCCTTCCTAAATGGGTGGCTGTTGGCCCACTAGGAGCTCATCCAACCTTCAACTGGTCTTGTTTTTAGGTCTGACACCCTCCTTACAAGAGCAACAAACTACCAAGTGTGGTGGTGGTGGTGGTGGGCGCCAGTTTGGTTGCTGACCACTCGGCCATAGAACAAGTAGCATTGGTTTACATGGTTCCAGTAGCAGGTCTCATTGGCCTGTGATGAGATCCCTGACCTGATTCAATAGTTACAACTCCCTCTGCTAAAAAAGGTGGTGGGGGAGGCTCAGAACTTCCAGAATGTGCCTCATAGTCCCACAAGTACCATTTTTTTCTCAGTCCCTTCATCCCTGCTCCCTGTAACTCTTCCTCTTTCTCCTCACACTTATTAGTTGCTTACTAATACTCTGAGTAATTTCACTAATTTTGTTATTTTTCAGATAAAAGCAAAGATGGATGTAATTAAAGAGGGTAAGAAGCAGGTGAAAGATGCCAAAAGTGACTACAAGAATCTCAAAACAGAGAAGGCTAAAAGGTGAGCTCAGTTTTTCTGCCCTTTTCCGCAGCCCATCTGGGGTCCACTGGGTAGCAAGGCGTCTTCACTTTCCCTGTATTGTCATCACACATTCACTTTTCGCAGCCCTTCTTTTGTGTTAAATCTGTATTGAAAGGTTCTGGACATTGAAATGTTTGTGTTTGATTTCTGTGAGCAAGTGGGGTTTTTTTTGTGAAGCTGAAAATCTGTTCTTGTTGTGAAGCTGTTGCCTACATTTTCTAATGGCATCATGACCAAGCTGGAGCAAATAAATTAATGTCTTATTTTGCTTTTGTTGTCCGTCCAGTCAGTGTTTAGATCAGTGGTTCTCGACCTTGGATCTCGGGGCCACATGTGGCTCTTGACAATAAATATAATAATAAGTTATCATTTAATGTCCATTGTCCATGCTGGCATGGGTTGGATGGTTTGACCAGGCTGGTAAGCTGGAAGGCTGTACCAGACTCCAGTCTGGTTTGGCATCGTCTCTATGGTTGGATGCCCTTCCTAATGCCAACCACTCCAAGAGTGCAATGGGTGCTTTTACGTGCCACCCAACACAGGTGCCAGTTTGCGTGACACCAGTATGGCATCTGTTTAACTTTGTGTGGTGCAACCCACTAAAAAAGATCCAGGTTTTGAATCTGGCAAAGGACATTAAGAAGGCGAAGAACTGCTTGTTTAGAGGTGTATGAAGTGCAAGTAATTAACAGGTACAATAGAAACAAACGAGAGTTACCTGGGTTTTTGTTTGTTTTTTTTTCCTTACTTGTTCCATGTTGTCTCGGCTGTAAACCCTTGTTCCTATTCATCATCATCATCGTTTACCACCTGCCTCCCACACTGGCACAGATGTCTAAATAGAAAGATGGTTGCATGTTGCGAGGGTGCTGGGAATGAAAGATTCCTCGTGAACATGTCATAAGTCTGAATACAAAAGTTCCAGTAGAAGAATGGGGCTCGTGGGGTCGGAGCGTAAGCCATCTCTCTGCTTCATCTCATGTCTGTATTTCATCCTTGTTGTATCTCATTCGATTTCATTATATTTTGTAAAATTTTAAAAGTCATATAATCATTGTGTGTCTGACCCCAATCAGGCTGTATTGTCCCCCTCTATGTTTGGGCCCTTGTGGCTAATAAAGAAATTGGATGTCTAAATAGAAGTAATTTTTATTAACTCCCCATTTCCTCAGTTCTTTGTTTGTTTGTCTCATATCTAATCCATCTTTTCTGGTCCCTAATTCTCTGCCCTTTATTTTGCAGCTTATATGAGAAAAAGAAAAAGCAACTGGAGCGCTTGCAAGAGCAGCTCTGTAAACTAGAGGTGCAAGCTACAGATAAGGTAAGTTTGGCATTCATTGTATGTGGCCCCTGGTTGGCCCAGATTCGACAGTCCTGGGGTACACAGGGAGACAATTGAATGTCAGGTCCATTTTCCCACACTGCACATCCTTGCATGCAGTGATGAATTATAAGGGACTGCATAGTAGTGTGTTCAATAATAGGGTCCCGAAAAGGGTTACAGTAATGTGGGGTGGGGTGAGGGTGTACATAGGGTTAGTGGTGTCACTGTTTTAGGAGATTACATTTGGGGTGGTGGATAAAGCAATGATGTAAACAATGGAAGATGGTGGCCAGTAAAGCTCCAGCTTAGACATGACCTCATTAATCCACCTTAAACTCTGGTATGTCCTTACCCTGGGAGAAGGGTGGAAGTGAACATGGGCCAGTTTTTGAGCTCAAAACAGTAAACTCTCACCCATACACAAATCATTATCATCATTTAACGTCCGCTTTCCTTGCTAGCATGGGTTGGACGATTTGACCGGGGTCTGGAAAGCCAGGAGGCCGCACCAGGCTCCAATCTTGATCTGGCAGAGTTTCTACAGCTGGATGTCCTTCCTAACGCCAACCACTCCAAGAGTGTAGTGGGTGCTTTTTACGTGCCACCAGCACACAAATAGTAGCAATTGTAAAACTTTCTCACATAATGAGTTTGTCAGAACAGAACCCTCTCACCCAATCATCCAAGTTTCCTTTGCTCTGTGTCCCTGTTTTGTTTCCCTTTGATCTATTTACAGGAAATGTGATTATTTTATGGGACTTTCTGTTTTCTTTTAATTACAGGACGAGAATAAAGAAATTGCTTTGGGCACCTCAAAATTAAACTATTTAGATCCAAGGATCTCTGTTGCCTGGTAAGTACCGATTCCTCTGACCTTCTGTATGAAGAAATCAATGTATCGTTCCTTTAGAATTGTTGTCTAAACCCTGACGTGGCTGATAGACATTTCATAGGGAAATGGTAGCTGTTGATATTGTTTAGTAGTAATATTGGTCCTGAGCCTGCAGACCTATGATCAAAGATATTCCAGCCATGATCCTCCCATCAGACACAGTGCATTCAGGTCTACATTATTCAGTACTTTTTTTTTCATTTTTTGATAGTTATATGATTTAAGGAAGATTTGGCTGCTATTTCTAATAGGTCAAACAAACATCTTCAGTCCCTTGTTCAATTGCCATCCAGAGGTGGTCAGCCTTGGTGATGGCCAGTTTCAGGAGAACCACACACAGTAAATTTGTTGTCCTTCAAGATAAAAGTCATAGTACTGTATTGTTTTATTTGCCTCAGGCTACTTTGCTACTAATAGGTACCACTCCTTTTGTTGGGGATTAGCTCTGATCTGAAGCCTGAATCTTGTAACTAACGGCATAACCATAACCGGTTTGTAGGGAGTTTTGTGATCAATCAGATCAAATGAATTCACAGAAACCCCTTTGTTTTTGTTGTTTAACACCGGGTCATCTTTAACTGAACAGACCTACAATCAAAGCTGTTCCAGTTATGACCATCCTGTCTTTGCATATCAACACAAAGGGATTTGTCTAAGGTCGATAAATTAAGTACCAGTGACGCACTGGGGTCGATGTAATCGACATAATCCCTTTGTCCTTTTTGTCCCTTCTGTGTTTAGCCCCTTGTGGGCAGTAAAGAAATAACTCTCATTTTTTTTTTATATACTCTTTTACTTGTTTCAGTCATTTGACTGCGGCCATGCTGGAGCACCGCCTTCTAATCGAGCAACTCGGCCCTGGGACTTATTCTTTGTAAGCCCAGTACTTATTCTATCGGTGTCTTTTGCCGAACCGCTAAGTAATGGGGACATAAACACACCAGCATCGGTTGTCAAACAATGCTAGGGGGACAAACACACACAAGCACATATATATACATATATACGACGGGCTTCTTTCAGTTTCCGTCTACCAAATCCACTCACAAGGCTTTGGTCAGCCCAAGGCTATAGCAGAAGACACTTGCCGAAGGTGTCAAGAAGTGGACTGAACCCGGAACCATGTGGTTGGTTTGCAAGCTACTTACCACACAGCCACTCCTGCGCCTATTGTTCATTCTTTTCATTTTTAATTTTTTTTCCATATGTCATCTCTTTATATATTTATATATTTAAACTTCTCGTTTTTTTTTTTCAGGTGCAAAAAATGGGAAGCCCCACTGGAAAAGATTTATAACAAGACCCAACGTGAGAAGTTCCGTTGGGCCATTGACATGGCAACACCAGACTTCAGGTTTTAATAACAACTGGCACCCTAGGCCTGAATCTACTTTACCTTGACATATTATGATTGTTATTTTTTTTTTTTTTTTATCATTTCACTTTTTATTTTTTAAAAGAAAGGCAAGAAGAAGAATAAGAGAGAAAAAAAAAAGTTTGTAATAGCAAGTGTTATGGGGAAAGCAATAGTCTTTATTTTTTATTTATTATCAGAATTATTATTATTATTATTATTATTATTATTATTATTATTATTATTATTATTTATAATTTAATTAATTATTGTATTTTTCCATTTCCTCTCCCATTGTTGGCATCCTGGTTTTCTCTCTGTAGTCACCCTTCTCAATGTGTATTTTTGTGCAGCTCACTTTCAAATCCTCTTTCTACCCCAACTCCCATCATCCTCATCATCATCATCATTAATATTATTATTATTATTATTACTATTATTATTATAAATATTATTATTAATATTATGACTATTGTTTTTATTTTAAATATTATTATTATTATTATTACATTTTATTATGATGATTACTATTGAATCATATCCCAAGAAAATTCCTGTTTCCAAGTAGGCTGAGGCAGTGAAAGAAGACAAGGGGGAAGGAGAGGGTGGGTGTGATGTTGTAGCACGAAAAATGCTACGGCCAAGGAAATCTCATGGTATGTCTCTTGACCGGCACTTGACCAACGCGATGCCACTGACCATATTTACATACACACACACACGTGTGTATACGCACACACACACATGCAGCACGAGTGCATGTAGGTGTGTATGTGAAGCTTTGGCCAGTCGTCCATGCAAACAAACATGTAAAGAATTCAATTCATATCTGACTTGGAGCTTTTCACTGTATATTTAGTAAGAAACAAAAAGAAACAAAAATAAAATAATTAAACATAATGAGTAATTTTTAGTGTTGCTTTTGTTGGTCTTTATCATCATCATCATCATCATCATCATCATCATCATCATCATCATCATCATCATCATCATCATCATCATCATCATCATCATCATCATCATCATCATCGTCGTCATTATTATCACCTCCGCCTTAGCAAAGGCAGAGGTATTGTTTTCAGTTACATTTGTTTGTTTGTCTGTGGACAAGATATTTCAAGAACCGATGAATGGATTCAGTTGAAACTTTCAGGGATGTTTGGCCTCGTGACTGGCACAAACTGATTAGATTTTGGGGCCGATCCGGTACTGGAAAGGGATTCTGGGTTATTTTTCCTGTTTTTTTTTTTACTTAATTTTTGAGGGCGGTCGGGTTCCCTTTTAGTATTCTCATTTGTGAGAGCATTTGAGTTTATTTCAGATATTCTCAATTAAAAAAATCATCTCTGTGTGCTCTTGTTGGAGGGAGGGGGGATATTTATTTTTTTATTTATTTTGTCTGCCTTCACATTCTAATTTCAAATTCTGTCAAGGTTGACTTTGCCTTCCATCCTTTTGGGGGTTGATAAATTAAGTACCAGTTGAACACTGGGGGTCAATATAATCGACTCATACCCTCCCATCCACCCCCTCCCCCCGAACCAAAAATTCAAGATTGTTGTTTATCATTTATGCACAAAAATTTCTTTGATTTTGCAACATTCACCATCGAAGACTGTTGTGTGTCTGTCAGTGTTGAATGGACAGGAATTGTGTGTGTTTTTAGTAACACTCTTACAATCATGAGTGCAGCCCCCAAACATTAACCGAATGTGATGTTTGTTTTTTGAAAATGGTTTGAATTAATCCTGCATCATCTTGTAGTTTAGAGATTTCAGTGATGTGATTTTTCAGTTTTAGAATGTCATGGTAGGGCTGAGGTGAGAGGCGAGATCTGGTCAGTTTCAATATAAAACAGGTTAAATATTTTGGCCGGTTTGAATGCTAAAGGGTTAAACCACCCCCATTTCAATTTGTTGCAATCTAATAACCTCTCAGCGCTTACCAACCTGTCATGGAACTCTGAATTTCCATAGGTATATTCTTTGATGCGTTCTTCAATTCAGCGTGTGTGTGTGTGTGTGAGTTTGTAGATACTCAGACACACACACACTACAGCAGTGGGTTCTCGACCTTGTGGTCTGTGAACCCCTGGTGGTCTGATAAGGTAGTGCTGGTGGGGATTGGAGGTCCGTGAACATGTTAAGCTGACGGACCTTTCCATACCCTGGGGTCTGTGGGAAAACTCATTTAAATAAAAGGGGTGGCCTTGGTACTGAAAAGGCAGGGACCCACCGTGCTGGCACATTATCTTAAAGGTGTGGGAAAGGATCATGTACGTCGTCATCATCGTTGTTTAGTGTCCCCCACCACCACCACCATTTCCGTGTTGACGTGGGTTGGACTGTTTGACAGAAGCTGGCACTCATCAACATCATCATCATCATCGTTTTTCAATGTCCGTCTTCCATGCGTGCATGGGTTAGACGGTTCACAGGAGCTGGCCAGGTAAAAAAAAAAAACACTACCCTATGCTACTTTGCCTGTTTTGGCAGGGTTTTTACGGCTGGATGCCCTTCCTTGCACCAACCACTCTGCAAATATTCTTAATACAGATTTTTTTTTTTCTGTTGGAGGAAGTAAACAAACCCTGGTGGCTGTTGTGTGAAACTATCAAAGAATAAGGGAGATAATTCCCAGAAATGATTTCCTTTCTCTTCTTTTGAGTTGAGTGTCGCTGCATCTCTGCCTTCTCCTGCAGCTTCAGTCTGACCAATGTCTTGTCAATGAATCTGGAAGGTGGAAACTGAAAGAAGCCTGCCATGTGTACATCTAGGTGCCATCATTTAACTTCCATTTTCCATGCATGGTTTGGATGGTTTAACAGGAGCTAGCAAGCCGGAGGATTGCACCAGGCTCTACTCATCTGTCTTGGTGTGTGTGTATATATTTACATATATATTTCTTTATTACCCACAAAGGGCTAAACATAGAGGGGACAAACAAGGACAGACATAGGTATTAAGTCGATTACATCGACCCCAGTGCGTAACTGTTACTTAATTTATCGACCCCGAAAGGATGAAAGGCAAAGTCGACCTCTGCGGAATTTGAACTCAGAACATAAAGACAGACGAAATACCTATTTCTTTACTACCCACAAGGGGCTAAGCATAGAGGGGACAAACAAGGACAGACACATGGATCAAGTCGATTACATCGACCCCAGTGCGTAACTGGTACTTAATTTATCGACCCTGACAGGATGAAAGGCAAAGTCGACCTCGGCAGAATTTGAACTCAGAACGTAACAGCAGACAAAATACCGCTAACGTTTCTGCCAGCTCACCCATCATCATCATCGTTTAGCATCTGCTTTCCATGCTAGCATGGGTTGGACTATATATATTTATATATATATATATACACTTGTGTCAGCCACTGCTTGACACCTGGTGTTGGTTTGTGTATGTGCACATAACTTAGCAGTTCAGTAAAAGGGGATCAATAGAACGAGGCTGAAGTCCAGTGACTGATATGGGTAGAAGAGAATATTTATCTTCATCGATTGAGGTGTGTCTCTGTAGTGTAATAAGGAAGGAATCCCTTTATAATCCGAGGTACATGATGACTGGGGAGACATGTCAGGCGGGGGACAGTGTGATGGCACGTAAAAAGCACCCACTACACTCTCAGAGTGGTTGGTGTTAGGAAGGGCATCCAGCTGTAGAAACTCTGCCAGATCAGACTGGAGCCAGGTGTAGCCTCCAGGCTTCCCAGACCCCGGTCGAACTCTCCAACCCATGCTAGCATGGGAAACGATGATGAGGTATACGCACACATATAAATATAATACACGTATGTATGTGTGGTTTAGGTGTCGTACTCAGGATTTCCTCAGTCCAGGCAGCACTTCGTTTCACATTGCTCTTTGGGTTGGAGAGTAGCTGAATTGCCGGTGCCCTGACAGAGATGCTTTATGGTATGTCTTCCGACTCTCTGCGTACTGAGTTCACCTCCCACCTGCCTGGGGGGAAGAGCAACGGGAAACCACTTCAGTATTCATCCCATGTCTAGTCATGGATGGCCATGGTTCCAGTGATCTACTTAACTGTGGCAGAGGAGAGTAAGCACCACCACCACCCCAAGTCGTATAAAATGTGTTGGAGAAGATCCGCGTGCAGAGAGCTTGCTCATGGATGGACCACTGCTAGACTAGATATACATACATAATCATAATCTTTTAACCTCCGTCTTCCATCCTGGGATGAACTTTGATTAAATGAAGGACTTAATATGGAGCTCATATTTCTTTCAATTTTCGAAAAAATGAAATTCTCATGTAGTTTTGCTTGCTGAGGAGGAAAATTGCCTTCATTTTTTTTTTTCTAGAATTTAATAATAAAAATGTTACAAGCGTTTAAAATGATCTGATTGTAACCTCTCGGCAATTTCTACAAACTGGAAGTCACAGCTGTTTGTCGCCATGGGAACAACAACTTTAACACGGTCTCGCAACCTGCTAGAAATACCAACCAAATCTTCCTTAAACTAGAACAAAGATTCTCAATTCTTTTGTTCCAGTGGACCCCTTTCTCATGTCCAGCAATTGTTGTTCTGCTCCTTGTGAAATGGTTGAGCATCGAACAACCAGCAACCGACACGTATTTGGGATTGATATAATTTTAAAAGTTCAAATCCCAACTCTGCCGACTTTTCCTTCTTTATTTTATTGACCCTCGAAAGATTCGGAAGGAAAAGTCGACAGAGGTCAATAAAATAAAGAAGCAATCAAGTATTGGGTGCCAGTATAATCGATCAATCTCGCTTCCGAAATTGCCAAGAATTTTTATTCAATTTCTTGCTTTGAAACCTGGGGACTGGTTGTTGCTAGGGAGATAATCGTTTCTAAATAAGTCTTGGCCGGGCTTAAGAGATTTCACTTTGAAAGCAAACACCACGACGCACAGACAATACATATGTTTAATATTATTTGTTTTCCCCCTTAAACTTGATCCTTCCAACAAGTAACTGAATCTGGACACAGTTTTAGACGTACACCTACATCATTATTTAGAACTGGCCATCTTATATGAAATTTGAAACCCTTCCTTAGCAACAACAAACAGAATGCCAAATTGCTTTCCCCAGATTTTGCAGAGACGTAAGTTGTTATTTTTAGTTTATTGTGGTTTGAGAGACCCTCTGCTCTCCACCAAACCAAAAAAAAAAAAACATAGTGTGGTAAGTAGCTTGTTTACCAACCACATGGTTCCGGGTTCAGTCCCACTGTGCGGCACCTTGGGCAAGTGTCTTCTGCTATAGCCCCGGGCCGACCAATGCCTTGTGAGTGGATTTGGTAGACGGAAACTGAAAGAAGCCCATCGTATATATGTATGTGTGCGTGTTTGTGTGTCTGTGTTTGTCCCCCTAGCATTGCTTGACAACCGATGCTGGTGTGTTTATGACCCCGTTACTTAGCGGTTGGCAAAAGAGACCGATAGAATAAGTACTGGGCTTACAAAAGAATAAGTCCCAGGGTCGATTTGCTCGACTAAAGGCAGTGCTCCAGCATGGTCGCAGTCAAATGACTAAAACAAGTAAAATAGAGTATTCATTATAGTATTTTCGCGCCAGAAGTTGAACCATTTGGTTTAATGTGTAGGGACCATCTGCTAGAAATAGCAGTCAAATCAGGCCCTACTATCTTAAAAACGAAGGGACACACTGAATAATGTAGTCCCACATAACCCCCTAAAAGGATGGAATATTCATGACCAGGATTGACCATGGGCTGACCATCACTTTCACCATTGTAAATACAGTGACCGTTGACAGGGAACCCATGACCAATGTTGCTTTTGTTCACAAAACATAAAATTGGTGAATATTCGCTTGTAGATATGGTGGCACAACAAAATGCAAGCAATTAATGGCTATAAAATATTTAAAAATATATATAAGTACAGTAAAAACTCATGCTCTCTCCCTCTCTCATATAGAAAATAAATTTCTGAAAATATCAAGGGTTTTTAATGAATTCTCCTCTGTTAAATAACATTGTTTCACCGTGTTGGCAGACTGGGGTGAATATTTGGTTGAAATGGTGTTGAAGTAATGGCAAAAGTTCTTTCTCGAATGTTGTGAAAGGTCAAATTAATTAATTAATTGCTGCACACATTAATGAATGATGCATCTTCAGGAAGATTTGTCTTGGAACTGCAATAAAAAAAAACAAAAAAATTTAATAATAATAATTTATTTCTTTACTACCCACAAGGGGCTAATCACAGAGGGGACAGACAAAGGGATTAAGTCGATTATATCGACCCCAGTGCGTAACTGGTACTTAATTTATCGACCCCAAGAGGATGAAAGGCAAAGTGGACCTCAGCGGAATTTGAACTCAGAACGTAACGACAGACGAAATACGGCTACGCATTTCGCCCAGGGCACTAACGTTTCTGCCAGCTCACCGCCTTTTAATAATAATAAGAAGAAGAAGAAGACACTTGACAAGAAATGGAGGCAAAATTGAAGGGGAGAGAAAGAGTGAAACTTACAGGTGACCCTGAACTTTATAGGTTTCTTGTCAGATGGGGAAGCAAGGTGTCCCCATCCTCCACCTCCTCATTACATTCACTGGGTTTCGCTTGCTGTTGTTGTTGTTGTTGTTGTCCTCTCCTCCTGAAAGCTGTTCTTTTGATGGTCACCTTCAACAAAACATGCAGAATAATTATTTCAGATTTTTGCCATAAGGGCAGCCTGGGGATGAGTCAGTTAGATCGACCCCCCGACTCCTTCCCCACCAGTGTTGTTCAACTGGTACTTTATTTATCGACCCCCAAAAGGATGAAAGGCAAAATCAACCTCGGCGGAATTTGAACTCGGAAAGCAGCAACGGGCGAAATACTGCAAAGCATTTCTGCCAGTTCACTACCTTGGACAATAGATGGGGTGGTCATGGTGATGCGGAATACTTGTGGTATCGAGGGAGATAGGGTGGCAGGGGTGTAATAAAGGGTTGACCCCTTTATTACCAGGCACAGTCCATCTTGAATTACACATAGCCACAATGGTTGAGTGTTCCATAGACATTTGTATCCGTAACTTAATCCTGCCTCAACAGAATCTGTGGTGGATCCAGATGCTGCAGAGGAGCACTGAATCCAGGAACTCCGGATTGCAAACCAAAATTCTCTGCAATTTGTCAGATGAAAAGTTGTAAATGGAATCATGTGAATGTATGAGTAGAAACACAGTCACGACATTCGCTGCATACATATACACATCCACACAATGGGCAGCAGTTGGCATTATAAACACACACAACCCATTTTCTACATACATGCGCAGGAGTGGCTGTGTGGTAAGTAGCTTGCTAACCAACCACATGGTACCGGGTTCAGTCCCACTGCGTGGCATCTTGGGCAAGTGTCTTCTGCTATAGCCTCGGGCCGACCAATGCCTTGTGAGTGGATTTGGTAGACGGAAACTGAAAGAAGCCTGTCGTATATATGTATATATATATATATGTATGTGTGTGTGTTTGTCCCCCTAGCATTGCTTGACAACCGATGTTGGTGTGTTTACGTCCCCGTCACTTAGCGGTTCGGCAAAAGAGACCGATAGAATAAGTACTGGGCTTACAAAGAATAAGTCCCGGGGTCGATTTGCTCGACTAAAGGCAGTGCTCCAGCATGGCCACAGTCAAATGACTGAAACAAGTAAAAGAGTAAAAGAGTATGCTTACAAACACTACAGACACACCACAACAGAGATATATCAATAACAAACAAGTAACCACAGAGTTTTCGTAGAATCTAGATACCTACGCTCGTTCATTGTTACGTAACTTGATGTCGTCAATTCCGATTTATCTT
This sequence comes from Octopus sinensis, assembly GCF_006345805.1. Classification (NCBI taxonomy): domain Eukaryota; kingdom Metazoa; phylum Mollusca; class Cephalopoda; order Octopoda; family Octopodidae; genus Octopus; species Octopus sinensis. Next base: position 54,809,342 of record NC_043014.1, read on the forward strand.
CACGTGTTTTTCCTCTCTTGTAACTGTTAAATGAAAAAAAATAATAAACACTTTTATATATATAACTAGCAGTATCGCCCGGCGTTGCTCGGGTTTGTAAGGGAAATAACTATATAAGCATTTTTAGAGATGTAAAGTATAATAGCCATCTCAATATGGCTAACCACAAAGGGTGGGGGTGTTACTGTAGCTTTTTACGTTCTGAGATTTAATAATAAATTTTTAGAGAGTTACTTCCCTTATATAATAGCAAAAAAATGCATTAAAAATGGGAAAAAATGATGGTAATTTTTTTTTAAATCGTAGACGCGCGCTAATACCCAGAAGGGCTCGATATGAATCACGACTATAAGATACCCGGTTTTGGTTAAACTGCACCGCAAAATGTGGGAGTAGTTAGGAATCTAAATCGTAGGAGACAGACAGCACACAACCACACTTTTATATATATATAGATATATACTGAGATATGGATGCTGAACTCACAATGAAAATAATGCAATAAAGAGTATGCTCAAAGCAAAGCCATCGATGCCATATGTGCCAGACTCTTCAACAGTACCGTTCTACCTGTGCTGTTATATGCAGGTGAGATGTGGACTGCTTCGAAGAGGATACATCATTGATGGTCTACGAGGCAAAAGGCCATGGAAAGATCTTTGCTACTATAGGCACAAGGCCTGAAAAGTTTTGGGGAGGAAGTTATTCGATTAGATCAACCTCAGTACGCAACTGGTACTTGATTTATCAACCCTGAAAGGATGAAAGGCAAAGTCGACCTCCGCCATGGAAAGATCCATGCTGGGAATATCATTATGAAAAGCCTATTCAAAGTTGCTGTTGTTGGATGAAGATTATCAAAATTTGGGGCCTGCTGAAGCGCCCTAAATATGAAATAAGGAGTTTGTTTCATTCCGTTGTCAAACATAGTTATGTCCCTTCTTTCTTGAAAGCCCACACGCGAACATTAGATCAAAACGGCAAAAGCTGCCCTCTTTCTGCACAGAAAATGTAAAAATAGCACGTGTATAGTTTCAGTGCCATTGCATGGCACACTGTCCGAGTGTCTTCTACTATAACCTTCGGCTAACCAAAGCTTTGTGAATGAACTTTGTCGACAGAAACTGAACGAAGTCCATCATGTGTGGGTGTTTGTCCCTCACCACTTGACAACCAGCGTTGGTGTGTTTACATCCCTGTAACTTAGCAGTTCAGCAGATGAAACTGATAGAATAAGTACCAGGCTTTAAAAAAAAAGTACTGAAATCATTTCATTCAACTAGAACCCTAAAAGGCAGTGCTCCAGCATGGCTTCAGTCTAATGACCAAGCAAGTAAAAGATAAAAGCTAAAAGATGAATGCACCATTAAAAACTAGGATGGATGAGGATTTAACTGGATTAGCATCCATTCCAAATAAGATTGTTTCTGAAATTGCTTCAATGGGAGAAAATAGAAAGGTTGAACCTACCACCAGCAGCAAATGATGATGACACAGACCAGCAACAACACACCTAATACAGCCAGAGTAACAATGAGAGTTATGTCTAGCGGAGCAGTTTCTGGAAGAAAAACACGTGGAAAAATGTAATGAAAGTTTTTACAATGCATGCTAGCATATATAATATATATATACACACACGCATACACATACATAAAAATTTATCTATCTATATATATATATATACACTTTTTTTTTAACCTTCCATGTTTTCTATATGCTTCTTCTTTCTCAACTTTTCTCATTTCTTCTCTCAGTCAACTTTCAGTTCATCCTGGTTTGTGCCTGACGACTGTGCAGAGATGTTAAACATGTTGTAATTCATTATTTGACATGTTCTCAGCACAAGGAACTATTCTTAGAAGCACTTTAAAACATGTATTGTGTCTATTACACACACACACACACATGTAAACAGGTGAGTTAAGTGAAGCGTTATAACAACTGTCTAAGGGATACTTGTATCCAATGAATCCATTGGTGTATTACCAATATTTGGGGTGGCTAAAACTAAGAATCACGCTAACAGAAACAGCTGTAAGTTGAGATTCTGTCTTTTTGTAATTAATTAATAAATGATAATTAATGTAAATCAATTGTTATTCCTCAATTGTATCTCCATGTTCTTCTTTCTTTGTGTGTGTGTATATATATATTCAAAAGAAAATTTAGAAATAGTTTTAATATAATTTATTATCTGCAAAAATCCAACATATTCTCTTACACCTGTTTCAATTAAGCCTAAAATATTAAAATAGTAATTCTTAAATCGTTGTGTGTGTGTTTATTGATATATATAATATATATATACACACACGCATACACATACATAAAAATTTATCTATCTATATATATATATACACTTTTTTTTTAACCTTCCATGTTTTCTATATGCTTCTTCTTTCTCAACTTTTCTCATTTCTTCTCTCAGTCAACTTTCAGTTCATCCTGGTTTGTGCCTGACGACTGTGCAGAGATGTTAAACATGTTGTAATTCATTATTTGACATGTTCTCAGCACAAGGAACTATTCTTAGAAGCACTTTAAAACATGTATTGTGTCTATTACACACACACACACACATGTAAACAGGTGAGTTAAGTGAAGCGTTATAACAACTGTCTAAGGGATACTTGTATCCAATGAATCCATTGGTGTATTACCAATATTTGGGGTGGCTAAAACTAAGAATCACGCTAACAGAAACAGCTGTAAGTTGAGATTCTGTCTTTTTGTAATTAATTAATAAATGATAATTAATGTAAATCAATTGTTATTCCTCAATTGTATCTCCATGTTCTTCTTTCTTTGTGTGTGTGTATATATATATTCAAAAGAAAATTTAGAAATAGTTTTAATATAATTTATTATCTGCAAAAATCCAACATATTCTCTTACACCTGTTTCAATTAAGCCTAAAATATTAAAATAGTAATTCTTAAATCGTTGTGTGTGTGTTTATTGATATATATATATATATATCATTACACACCTAAGGGCAGATGGACGATGTTTAACTGATTAAGGGTCTGACCAACTACAACCACAATAATTTTCCGATTTTACGAAATAACTGTTTCTCTTATAGATCCATTACCACTATCAGTACGCTAATACTGTGGTTCTCAGTTGGGGTCCACATGGCTCTTAGGGAACCAGATAACCCTTAGGGGATCAATGTAAGATTTTGTCATTAATACTTATCTGTAATAATTTGATAACATTTCTACAACACACAAAATATTTCAACAATTTTAATGCAATTTCTTATATTTAATTATAAAAACTTTAATAGGACTTTCTATTAATCAAATGTCTATGAGGGTCCACGTAAATGAAATAGGGTTCAAAGGGATCCATAGGTAAAAAAATAAAAAATGTTTGGGAACCACAGATATGATACAACTGTCTACTCTACAATAAGAGGCGTGGGCCCCTGGCCAATAATCCTTACCCTCCTGACAATCAGGTAACTTGTAGCCATCAGGACATCCATCTGGACATACCCCAGTGACATGGTGACACTCTGTGTTGTCGAAACAATTACACTGCCGAGAACAGTTCTGACCAAATGTTCCACGTTCACATTCTGAAAGAGACAAACGAAAAAAATAGAAGAAAAGAAGCCCATCTGTGTGGTAAGTAGCTTGCTAACCAACCACATGGTTCCGGGTTCAGTCCCACTGCGTGGCATCTTGGGCAAGTGTCTTCTGCTATAGCCCCGGGCCGACCAATGCCTTGTGAGTGGATTTGGTAGACAGAAACTGAAAGAAGCCTGTCGTATATATGTATATATATATATATATATATATGTTTGTGTGTCTGTGTTTGTCCCCCTAGCATTGCCTGACAACCGATGCTGGTGTGTTTACGTCCCTGTCACTTAGCAGTTCGGCAAAAGAGACCGATAGAATAAGTACTGGGCTTACAAAGAATAAGTTCCGGGGTCGATTTGCTCGACTAAAGGCGGTGCTCCAGCATGGCCGCAGTCAAATGACTGAAACAAGTAAAAGAGTAAAGAAAATAACTCAGTGGCAGGGACATGTTTAGAATTTGGTGGTTTGGATGCTGCCAGAAAGACTAACATTGTTGTTTGATGTAAAGTCCTTCTGCAGAATTTTGTTATTTAGAGATTGGCATTGACTCTACAGGTTTGAAAAATCGATATGTTCAGTGATTTCTTAAACATTTAAAAGTTCTCCTCGCCTCTCTCTCACCCCGATGAGGTACTTTAAATAATAATAATAATAATGATGATCTTACTGTATACATTGCCCTGGTGCCCTACAACTCATCAGAAAAGAGTTGAAAAGGGGACAGAAAGCAGCACCATTGAAGAAAGGCAACAGTGAAAACCAAAAGTGGGGGCACAAAATACAGAAAAGTGAAAACATTATCAGAATCATAAAGGGGAAAATATTTTGTGTTGGCGAAGTTTAGAATGCATGAGATTTTTAAAGAATGCAGATTCCTACAGAGAATGTTTAGATTCTCGTCTCACCATACTATATGAACCGCATCGGCTGCCAGGGTCACTCCGAAAGCTCTATCTGTGACGATTTCATCTCAATCGAAGGAGAGGGGCTTTCTCTGTCCAGGATCCGTGGAATAAGCTGCCGGACGAGATAGTGAAGATGCCAACGGCAGCTCGGTTCAAAGTCTCCCTTGACCACAAATGGCTTGAACTCTTTACATGAACACCACCCTGTACATAAATCCATGTCCCCCTACATGGCCTTGCTTTTTGCTTTTTGAGCCAAAAAATTAACTAACTAACTAACTATCCAAACCTCTTTCAGTCAAGGATGGGGAATAAGGCATAAAACAGCATCACAGAATGAGCAACAAAGAAACATTTAAATATGTTATTAATGAAATTCAACCTTTAAAACACTGCATTTTTTCTAGAATTGTCTCCCCTGCCACTGCCGTGTTACTACAGGGGAGAAAACTCATACAGTGACATGATGTACTTACAGTATGCTAAAGGTTAGCGAAGATTCCAATGTTGCTGTTGCTTTATTCCAGGCCAACAAAGTTCTGATCAAATCAAGGGGTTCCAACTATGACCATACCACAAGCACCAGCGTGGCTGTATGGTATGGAGCTTCCTTCCCAACCACGTGGTTCTGATTTCAGTTCCACTGCATGACACCTTGGGCAAATGTCTTCTACTATAGACTTGGGTCGACCAAAGCCTTGTGACTGGATTTGGTAGACGGAAACTGAAAGAAGCCCGTGGTATATATATGTATGCATATCTATGTGTATGTATGTCTTTGTGTCTATGTTTGCCCCTCACCCTTGTTTGACAACCAGTGTTGGTGTGTTTATATCCCTGTAACTTAGCAGTTCAACAAAAGAAACCAATAGAATAAGTACCAGGCTTAGAAAATAAGTCCTGGGGTCGATTCATTCAACTGAAATTCTTGGAGGTGGTACCCCAGCATGGCCACAGTCTAATGACTGAAACAAGTGAAAGGTGGCCCGTTTCACCTGGATCCTAGAACCTTGTCTTTGCCTTGGAATCTTTGAAGACTCAACAAAGGCCCCAAGGAAATCTCACGACGTTTCCAAACCAACTCAAAGCATTCCTTTACTTACCTTCGCACAAGGACGTCGTCTTGTTCCAGTTGTAACCAGTCACACAACCATCAGTGCAGTCACCGGAGAACTGGTCGCATCTGTTTTCATAGCACAAGTCACAGAATTCTTTACAACGAACACCATAGAATCCAGGCAGGCATTCTGTACGAATTAAGCAATTAGTGTTACATGAATAATATGAATAACATAATTATATATCCATATGTGTGTTTGTGTGTATGCGTGTGTGTGTATGCATGTGTGTGTATATACACATGGTGCAATGCGTAAATTGTCGCCATTTTATAGTTTTAATGTCACGCATGCACATTGTTTGTTTTTGATTTTGTCGACTACACAGTATGGTAGGGTTAGTTGGGCACCGTCTGTGAGAAAAAGAGCACCATGATGCAATTCACTCTGCCAGACACAAACACACAAATATATAAGTCATCGACTTATAACCATGACTGTTTCTGGTCGATTTGGTTGTAAGTCGGCCTATAGGTCTACATAGCTTTGTTTTATATTTTGACATTCTTAAGGTGCAGGAGTGGCTGTGTGGTAAGTAGCTTGCTAACCAACCACATGGTTCCGGGTTCAGTCCCATTGCGTAGCATCTTGGGCAAGTGTCTTCTGCTATAGCCCCGGGCCGACCAATGCCTTGTGAGTGGATTTGGTAGACGGAAACTGAAAGAAGCCTGTCGTATATATGTGTATATATATATATATATATATATATATATATATATATATATATATAATATATATATATATATATATATATATATGTATATATATATATGTGTGTTTGTGTGTCTGTGTTTGTTCCCCTAGCATTGCTTGACAACCGATGCTGGTGTGTTTACGTCCCCGTCACTTAGCGGTTCGGCAAAAGAGACCGATAGAATAAGTACTGGGCTTACAAAGAATAAGTCCCAGGGTCGATTTGCTCGACTAAAGGTGGTGCTCCAGCATGGCCGCAGTCAAATGACTGAAACAAGTAAAAGAGTAAATTCTCAGGTAGAAGTCCCTCTCAGCATTCTGTATTAAACAGGCGTTAGTCAAACATTTTGAAGAGTCAAGCAGTTGTGTTATAAACAAATACCTCGATGTCTCAGCAACAGGAGAGTCATCCAACACGGAGGTGATCGATAACCAAACTTAGGGGAAGCATTTGTTAGTTGACATCATCCGGAGATGGGTTAATTTCTAAGAAATTAAACCCATTAGATTTCAACTGGACTATATTTATTACTGTTGCTGGGAGCTGGCGTCAATTGTTGCACAGTTGATGAGTTGTGTATCACATAGGCTGTAAGTCGACGATGACCTGTAAACATATATATATATATGTGTGTGTGTGTGTGTATGGCAGGCTTCCATCTACCAAATCCACTCACAAGGCTTTGGTCATCTCTTGGCTATAGGAGAAGACATTTGCCCAAGGTGCCACGCAGTGGGACTGAACCCAGATCCATGTGATTGGGAAGCAAGCTTCTTACCACACAACCACATGGTTCCAAGTTCAATCCCACTGCGTGGCATCTTGGGTAAGTGTCTTCTACTATAGTCCCAGGCTGACCAAAGCCTTGTGAGTGGATTTGGTAGATGGAAACTGAAAGAAGCCCGTCGTATATATATATATATATATATATATATATATATCTATGTATGTGTGTCTTTGTGTCTGTGTTTGTTCCAAGCACTGGTGTTGGTGTGTTTATGTTCCTCTAACCTAGCATTTCAGCAAAAAAGATCGATAGAATAAGTTCTAGGCTTTAAACAAAATAAGTCCTGGGGTCGATTTGTTCAACTGAAACCCTTCAAGGTGGTGCTCCAGAATGGGCATGATCAAACGACTGAAACAAGTAAAAGAATGTGTGTGTGCATGGAGGGGTATGTGTGGGTGGGTGTATGTACGTATGTGTGTATGTATGTATGTATGTGTGTGTCTATGTATGTGTGCATGGAGTGGTACGAATGTATGTATATATGTGTGCATGTACGTAAGTGTCTATGTATGTGTGTGCGTGTGTATGTATATGTGTATGTATGCATTCATGTATGAATTTATGTATGTATGTATGTCTGTGTGTGTATGTATATGCGTGTGTATGTGTGTATGCATATGTACGTGTGTCTGTTCGTATGTGTGTATATATGTGTGTATGTATGCACGTGTTTATATATGTGTACGTGTGTACGTATATGTGTATGTATGCATGTATGTGCGTGTGTGTGTATGTGTGTGTCTCTATGTATGTATCGATGTTTCAACGAACTTCTTAACCTCATAACCTTTTTTCATCCATTTATTTCATTTTTTTGTTCTTTGTCTAAATGTAATTATTATTATTTGAATAAATCTAGAATAGAAGATCTTTCAGGAATAGCAGAGAAGCAAGCTAAACCCCGATCGGTACCCAGTTCCTCCCCCTCGGCATTCCAAGTTCAAATCCTACCCGGGGAAACGTCGCCAGATTCCTTCCAAGTCGGAAAATTACCGAAGTGTCCTAGTTACCTCCCTTTTATCAATTAATTTTCTTTTTGCTGGGAACTTACGCAGAACTTCGACCTCGCACAAGGACAGTTGTCCCCAGTCGACCGGCAGAAGGATGATGACTCGGATCGCGTATTTGACCTTTTCACATTTAACATCGATGACATCTTGTAAATGTTCGTCGTTTCTGCTTTCAAGGCAAACGCTGGGGTCGACCAGGACCACAAAACCTTTCAGTCGACTTCCTGCAAGAAATGCAAAACAAGGGTTAGCGCTTTACAGACAAATTAGTCCGGCAGTTTTGTAATACTTCACATATATTCTGTACACCATGCACGCGCGCGATATATATATATATATATATATATATATATATATATATATATATATATATATATATATATATATATACTAGCAGTATCGCCCGGCGTTGCTCGGGTTTGTAAGGGAAATAACTATATAACCATTTTTAGAGAGTTATAGCCAAAAAATAGCAAAAAAAATGCATTAAAAATGGATAAAAAATTATAGTAATTTTTTTTTAAATCGTAGACTCATCGTAGACGCGCGCTAATACCCAGAAGGGCTCGATATGAATCACGACTATAAGATACCCGGTTTTGGTTAAACTGCACCGCAAAATGTGGGAGTAGTTAGGAATCTAAATCGTAGGAGACAGACAGCACACAACTTCTCTTTTATATATGTATGTATATATATATCATTACCTATTTCTTTACTACCCACAAGGGGCTAAACACAGAGGGGACAAACAAGGATAAACAGACGGATTAAGTCGATTATATCGACCACAGTGCGTAACTGGTACTTAATTTATCGACCCCAAAAGGATGAAAGGCAAAGTCGACCTCGGCGGAATTTGAACTCAGAACGTAACGGCAGACGAAATACTGCTAAGCATTTCACCCGGCGTGCTAACGTTTCTGCCAGCTCACCGCCATCATCATCATCATCATCATCATCATCATTTAACGTGCGCTTTCCATGCTGGCATGCATTGGACGGCTTAAAACTGATAAGCTGGGGACCTGCACCAGGTTCTGATCTGATTTGGCAAGGTTTCTACAGCTGGATGCCCTTTCTAACGCCAACCAATCCAATATATTCTTTAACCTTATAAAACAAGCCTTCTGTATTTTTTTCACTCTTTTCTATTTCCTATATATCCAACCACGTGCTTTCACACACCAACTTTCTCACCTATATATATATATATATATATATATATATATATATATATATATATATATATATATATATATATACATATATATACATATATATATATATATATAATATATATATATATACATATATATATATATATATATATATATATATATATAGCATATCGTTGCTCAGGTTTGTAAGGGAAATAACTATAAAGCATTTTTAGAGATTATAGCCAAAAAATAGCAAAAAATGATGGTAAATTTTTTTTAGTTAAAAAAGGTGGAGTTGCGTCCCCTAGACAGTTTGCGGTTTGTGTTTCTGATTCTCGACCCCATGTCGAATTTATCGATTTTTTTCAGAATGGGGGAACTTTTCAAAATTTCGCTGCGTTAGTTTTGAATTATGACATTGGGCTATGTGTGTGTCAAGTTTCATTAGAATCGGTTGAAAGCCGTGGTCAGGGTGAGGGTACAAGCAAACAGACACACAGAAAACGCACAGACAAACTGCCGTTTATATAGAGAGAGATATATACCAGAGTAAACACATAAATGTGAAACAAGGTGGAAAAAAGAGTACTCAAATACCAGTGGTAGAGTAATATGCTTTATTTAAAGGAGCAGAAAATTCAACAAAACCTGTTACTCTGAGTTTCCCGTTGCCGTTCGTCGGACAGTTTTTTCTAGCAAAAACTGTCCGACGAACGGCAACGGGAACTCAGAGTAACAGGTTTTGTTGAATTTTCTGCTGCTTTAAATAAGTATATTTCTATATATATTGGTAAAAACGGTAAGATAACACAAGAAAGAAAGAGACCTCAATATTATGTAAATAGAGGAAATTTATATATATATATACAGTTATTGGTCTGTTGTCCAGAAGTCAGAAAAAAACATTCTAAAACTGAATATGGGCAGTTCTACACTTAAGTATCTTTATTTAAATGCCAAATGAAAGACGGAAGGTGGAATATATGAGAATTTTTTATCAATCATGGCAGTTGTTTGACCCATCTAGCATTGGTCCCTCATGGGTGGGACACTCAATAACTGGTTCAGGAGCATCCAGCGATGCAGATGTATATATATATATATATACTCTTTACTCTTTTACTCTTTTACTTGTTTCAGTCATTTGACTGCAGCCATGCTGGAGCACCGCCTTTAATCGAGCAACTCGACCCCGGGACTTATTCTTTTTGTAAGCCCAGTACTTATTCTATTGGACTCTTTTGCCGAACCGCTAAGTAACGGGGACATAAACACACCATCATCGGTTGTCAAGCAATGCTAGAGGGACAAACACAGACACACAAACACACACACATACATATATATATATATATACATATATACGACGGGCTTCTTTCAGTTTCCGTCTACCAAATCCACTCACAAGGCTTTGGTCGGCCCGAGGCTATAGTAGAAGACACTTGTCTAAGGTGCCACGCAGTGGGACTGAACCTGGAACCATGTGGTTGGTGAGCAAGCTACTTACCACACAGCCACTCCTATGAATTAGAAGCTGCTCGAGGGATATAAACAAACTCAAACACACAAACACGAGGTATGGTTTTTTGCCAGTTTGTGGGTAGGCTGCGCTTATGGGTGTAAGAGAATATATTCTCATCATTTCACATGGTGTTAAAGCTATATAAAGATATGCACTGTATTATTCACAAATGATGTCCACCATTAAATACAGGACAACAACAACAACAACAACAATAATAATAATAATACTAATAATAATAATAATAATAACAGCAAAGACGATGATGATTATGTGTTACACTTACTGTAGGTGTCAGTGTTGTATATCCGTATTTGATTGATAGGATAACTTTGATCGAAGACCACATACCAGAAAGGTCGTTTCATCCACTTTGATGAAGCACAGGCAGCATGTTGGTAGGATGAGTCATAGATGCCATCAATACTCAGATTAGCAAACCTTGTCACAGACTTTTCCTCACAGATTCCATCACTGAAGACAGTCTTTGGATAGGAAAACACGTTACTTATGAAGGCAAACTTTCCTTTAGCAACATTCTCTGAAACAGATGGAAAGCAGAACAAAGACGGTTTGAGTGCAAAAGTAAATGTTTAACATACTAGGAACATGTCTTGCTTAACTTGTGTTCATATCCACAAAGACCTGAAGAAAGATATTCTTTTAAAGAGAATCGCCAAGTATGTTTAACCATTTCATCACTTCCTGTATGAATGAATGAATGAAATTATTGCGTACAGTGCTCAGGTGAGCTACAACTCATTAAAGGTGAATCTACAGTAAATAGAATTATGTACAAAAGTCAGGAAAGTGAGCAGTGTATGAGACCTGATGTACATGTGTGCATGCGTATGAAGTGGGGATATCAAGTGTAGTGTTGGTGGATTTCAGGAAGCATGGAGGTTTTAAAGGATTCAGTGTCTCGGCAAATAACAACTGATGCAGGTAGTTTGTTCCATGCTTCAGCAACTCTGAGTGTGAAAAAATTATGTTTTATTTAATTTTCAAAATAATCAATTATTTTTGAAGGTGATGTGTACAACTTAACAAAGAGCTCTTACACAAAATGAAGGGAAAAGGTTTTAATTTAAATATAGACATTTTAAAAGCAAAGATTTTCATCTGACAGAACCATTGGTGGCCTCAGGTAGGTGAGTACATACCCCAGGTAGGTAAGTACCATAGGTGGCTTCAAGTAAGATGGGTACCAAAAAGATTTAAAGTACTAGACTCAAGTCTACACAATCCAGAAACACTAAATGGATATTTTGGATCTGAGCAGATTCTTCTGACTTACTGAATCCTGTTGAATTGTCCAACCGATTCCAAAATGGAAGACAGACGTTAAATGATGATGATGAGTAAAGAAATACTAAAAGAACTGGCATCATGGAACCATTGGTGAAATATTCAAATCCTCAAAGTTCTATCCTGATGTTAACTTTTAAGAAATTGTGTAGGTTTACCAATTTTTGGCAACACTGTCAGATTTTCCATTGGATACCAATTTGACCGTCCCAGGAACATTCCCAGAGTGAATGCTGCCATAAACATAACAACACACCTGCAGTGGATTTGAACTCTTGACCCGTATACTGATAGTTCTATGTCTTATCCACTCAACCACTCCGTTGTTGGAATGTTGTTTCTCTCTGCACCACCGACCACCGACCCCTCACTCCTGGTTTCACTTGAAGAGATTAAAGTCAAGAAGCCGAGACGGCTGTGAGGATAACATACTGGACTACAGGCAACAAGATCATGAGTTCAAGCCTTGGTAAAAATACATAAAACTCTGCTATCAACAATATTAGACTTTTCAGACATCTAAGCAGACTAGACTGGCCATTAAGTAGAAATCATCATCATCATCATCATGTTCAACACCTGTCTTTGTTAGGTGCCAGTATGTTTATATATCATCGTGGCCGACCAGGCTATCAGATGTTGCTACACATCGCTGGTCACAATGCGCTTCGAATTGTTTTAGCCTTCAAATGACGCCACTCCGCTGGCTAAGCGAGCAGGCCAACAGACGAAAGAGTGAGAGAAATTTGTGGCGAAAGAGTACAGCAGGGATCGCCACCACCTCCTGCCGGAGCCTCGTGGTGCTTTAGGTGATTTCGCTCAATAAACACTCACAGCGCCCAGTCTGGGAATCGAAATTGCGATCCTACGACCACGAGTCCGCTGCCCTAACCACTGGGCCATTGCGTCTGCACATATATATATAAGTATATTTTATTGCACAGGTTTACCTGATATGTAACAATAGTAAAATTTAAAATTTTTACAGCCCGCCCATCTATCGTAGGTTCCATATACTCTTTTACTTGTTTCAGTCATTTGACTGCGGCCATGCTGGATCACCGCCTATAGTCGAGCAAATCGACCCCGGGACTTATTCTTTGTAATCCTAGTACTTATTCTATCGGTGTCTTTTGCCGAACCGCTAAGTGACGGGGACGTAAACACACCAGCATCGGTTGTCAAGCAATGCTAGGGGGACAAACACAGACACACACACATACATATATATATATATATATATATATATATATATATATATATTTACATATATACGACAGGCTTCTTTCAGTTTCCGTCTACCAAATCCGCTCACAAGGCATTGGTCGGCCCGTGGCTCTAGCAGAAGACACTTGCCCAAGGTGCCACGCAGTGGGACTGAACCCGGAACCATGTGGTTTGTTAGCAAGCTACTTACCACACAGCCACTCCTATATTAAATTAAATTAAATTAATTCAACAGGGGCTATACACACCCCTTAACAAGTAGAGTAATACATACAAAACCATTCAAATTACCCGTTAATAAGTAGTTACCTCCCTTACACTGTCTGCGTGTTCAATTCCAGGGTCATCCTTCTATAACCCGATGACCTAAGCGACTTCTTGGCCCCTTCTGGCATCTTTACATTGTTTCCAATAATTAATACAATAATTAACGGTTGCCTGTTGTCCAGCCTTTTGTTTTGGGACACCAACTGACTAATGGTATCCTCCAACAGTCCGGTCTAGTCCAGACCAGGGCCTATTACAGGTATACTACCTTCTTATAATAATTAGTATAATTAGCAGAAAGACTGCCCTCCGGGCGGTTTTCTGCTGGCCCCTTGAAAAGATTTTCCCATTTAAATTCCCTTTTCTAATAATTTTTATTCTGTTGTGTCTGGGGAGAGTCATTCTCTTTTTGGGCCTTATTATTTAACACACTCACCGGTAAAATTTCCCCGTTTTTCTTATTTTTATTGCCCTGAAATTTTCGTTGCATCTTGCAAAACTTTTCAATAGTTTTGACGAAAGTTTTAGGAAAATAAAAATAAGTAAATGAGAGGAAATTTTACCGGTGAGTGTGTTAAATAATAAGGCACCAAAAGAGAATGACTCCCCAGACACAACAGAACATGCTTCAACACACGAATTCACATAAAGAATCTTGCAAACCAAATCCCAAAACGAAATAGAATAATTCTTATATTTTACGCCTAATTATATTTCTTTGTATAATTGTGTTCACTTGCTTAGACTTTCTATTGCTTTCATTATTTTATCACAGTCATAATCTCTCTTTTTTAAACAAACAACAGAGGGAGAAGCAGTTTGTCCAAATTTTACATTTCCCTCAAAGCAACACAGAGATTTCACTTCAGCAGCCCTTCTCTGTAAACCTTGCTGCAGTTTGTGTGTGAGGGGCGAGAGAGAACCTTGCAAACAATGAATGAAATAAAAACGAAATGAGAAATCGCATAAATAAAAGGGCGACACCCCCAAATTAGTTGCCCCCAAACATCCTGAAAAATGGATATTTTTTAACAAAATTTTCTACAAATACCTATTTCTTTACTGCCCACAAGGGGCTAAACACAGAGAGGACAAACAAGGACAGACAAACGGATTAAGTCGATTATATCGACCCCAGTGCGTAACTGGTACTTATTTAATCGACCCCGAAAGGATGAAAGGCAAAGTCGACCTCGGCGGAATTTGAACTCAGAACGTAGTGGCAGACGAAATACCGCTAAGCACTTCACCCGGCGCGCTAACGTTTCTGCCAGCTACCGCCTTCTTTTTCTACAACTACCATTTAAATGTTTAGATGTTGTGGCTTCAGTGTATATAGGAATTTATGGGAAAGAATTTTTGCAACGGGGTGGAGAGAGGAGTTTCAGAAAACTTTCATAACTTTCACGGAGATGGCTATCTTTTAATGAAAATTTATGCAAATCCTTTTCAAATGGCGTAGATTACGATTATAAATTTGTGGGGGAAATTTTTTTGTCGGGGATTTTCCCCATTTTTTTTTAAACTACAGCCTTCGAAATGATGGGGTTGGGGGCAGGGCATCTTTGTATGAAAAAAGTTTTGAAGACTCATTTTTTACACCACACCTCATCATCCCACTCCGGACCTATTTTGGCCAATTATTTTGCACTTCAAAACTATGCAAAGAGCATTTTCAGTAAAAAAAATTTTTTTTCAAATTGTTAATATTTTCAGAGGGAAAAGTGAGTGATTTAAGGGCGATTTGGCTGTTGTTTCTAGCACATCCCAAAACAACCCTCCTCGTTTCTTTATCACTCTCACATGTAATATTTTATTCACCCCTTATTCTATTTATAATTTCCAGTCGGTCGTAAGGTTCACAGAAGATCAGCGTGTAGCACAAATTGATCGGAAAACCATCCTTACTTTCTTCTTTTCTTTCTTTTTGCTTATATTGTATTTTTCCTCTCTTGGAGGCGCAATGGCCCAGTGGTTAGGGCAGCGGACTCGCGGTCGTACGATCGCGGTTTCGATTCCCAGACCGGGAATTGTGAGTGTTTATTGAGTGAAAATACCTAAAAAGCTCCACGAGGCTCCGGCAGGGGATGGTGGTGATCCCTGCGGTACTCTTTCACCACAACTTTCTCTCACTCTTTCTTCCTGTTTCTGAGGTACCTGTATTTCAAAGGGCCAGCCTTATCACACTATGTGTCAGTCTCAACCTCCTCGAGAACTACGTTATGGGTACACGTGTCTGTGGAATGCTCAGTCACTTGCATGTTAATTTCACGAGCAAGCTCATCCGTTGATCGGATCAGCTGGGACCCTCATCGTCGTAACCGACGGAGTGCTAAAGAAAAGGATTTTTCCTCTCTGATGATGTTTCGTGATTCAATTTGTTATAACTAATTAGTGCCACACTCTAGCAGTTGAGGGAACCCGTGGAAGAGGTAGACCCAGGAAGACCTGGGATGAGGTGGTGAAGCATGACCTTCGAACATTGGGCCTCACTGAGGCAATGACTAGTGACCGGGACCTTTGGAAATATGCTGTGCTTGAGACTATAACCTCGTGGCCTGTGCCAGGGGTGTAACCAGCCCACTTATGGGTACCTTTCCTTCATTGGACACTAAACTCTGCTTGCGAAGACCTGTTCAGGCAAATGAAATCGAAATCAAATTTGATGACTGGCATTCATGCTAGGGGAGGGCTAAGAACACCATCCGGTGGCACGTAAAAAGCACCATTCAAGTGTGATTGTTACCAGCGCCGCCTTACTGGCACTTGGGCCAGTGACACGTGAAAGGATATTCAAGCAAGGTTGTTGCCAGTACCACCTGACTGGCCCTTGTGCAGGTGGCACATAAAAGCACCCACTACACTCTTGGAGTGCATCCAGCTGTAGAAACTCTGCCAGATCAAGATTGAAGTCTGGTGCAGCCAGCTGGTTCGCCAGCCCTCAGTCAAAATCGTCCAACCCATGCTAGCATGGAAAGTGCATGTTAAACGATGATGATGATGGTGATGATATATATATAAGGGCAGCAAGCTGGCAGAATCGTTAGCGCGCCGGGCGAAATGCGTAGCTGTATTTCGTCTGTCGTTACATTGTGAGTTCAAATTCCGCCGAGGTCGACTTTGCCTTTCATCCTTTCAAGGTCGATAAATTAAGTACCAGTTACGCACTGGTGTCGATGTAATCGACTTAATCCCTATGTCTGTGCTTGTTTGTCCCCTCTATGTTTAGCCCCTTGTGGGTAATAAAGAAATAGGTATATATGAATATGCCAGGCTTAAATTGGTAAAGTCTACAACTAACCCGGCACTATCATTACTGACTAATGCCACTGTCCCTTGCCAATATAAAAGAAATCACTACAATAAACTGAATTTCTTCCTTGTCTCTGTTTCCCGCAGTTGGGTGTGGCTTTCACCAACGCCATTGTGAAAACCAAAACTGAAACAACACCAACTTACAGCTGTGTTAGGTTTGAAATCGGAATCACCTTGTAACCAAACCTACAGAGACTGCCCCTGAGTCTTTAAAACAAATCTGTTTTAACCATTTCGTTATTAAATTTCTCATAAAATAGATCCACCCCCAATGCTTTTAAGCTATTTTCAGAAATAACCAAGGATTTTAAAAGAATTCAATAAAATAACTTTTTTCCTTTTATGCTTAACCTGATATTCAAAATTTAACTCCCAAACTTGTCATGAAATATGATGATTTAATGTTGCTTGTTTTGTATCATGTGACAAGAAGCAGTTTCATGTGGCATCATATCAAAATAATAAATATGTTCATATCTAACTGATTCTGGTGATGTCAACCCACTTGAGGCCACCCCTACTTCTAGAATACAAAATTTCCTGCTTCAAAGTGATTTAACTGAAAAGCTTTCATCCAAATTACTATGTTAAGTTCTAAACGTCTGCTGAATAGGAATATGGTAACAAAACAGTTAATTCAAATGTTAGTAGAGTCCATCAGAATTTTATCTTAGAAACTTTAGTTATATTATATTTAATTGTGTATCACCAGATTAATTGTGAAAAAGTTAATTCGTTCACTTAAATCTTTCTAAATTCTTGTTTATTTTTGAAGTCTGTTTAAAAAGAAAAACCCTGACTGTGTAGTTTTATGAGAAATATGGTCATAAAATGGTTAACTTAGTTCTGCTGATTACGTCTGCCCCTGCCCTACATTTTCCAGTCTAAATACTTCAAAATAACATTTCTCAACCAGCAGTGTTTCTTGGAATTGGGTCACTTTACAAAACTGAACAATTCAAAGAACAGAAAAGGGGAAACCAGAAGAAAATAATGCCAAAACATCAACAGTTCCTAAATCAAATCTATTCTTGGATTATGTTTCAATGAATTTGATATTTTTTTTATTCAAAATATTCTGATTCCAGTCGGCTTTTATGCATGTCACACTGACTGCTCTCTCTGTCAATACTAATCTATACACACATTAAACTTACTTAAATGTGTGTTTGCACTGACATAACCATATGTTAATACTAACTTAACTCTATGATAACATTGTTACAACATCTAATTTAACGTCACCTATATTCTCTTTTACTCTTCTACTTGTTTCAGTCATTTGACTGCAGCCATGCTGGAGCACCGCCTTTAATCGAGCAACTTGACCCCAGGACTTATTCTTTGTAAGCCCAGTACTTATTCTATCAGTCTGTTTTGCCGAACCGCTAAGTAACGGGGACATAAACACACCAGCATCGGTTGTCAAGCAATGTTAGGGGGACAAACACAGACACACAAACACACACATACATATATATATATATATAATATACATATATACGACAGGCTTCTTTCAGTTTCCACCTACCAAATCCACTCACAAGGCTTTGGTCGGCCTGAGGCTATAGTAGAAGACACTTGCCCAAGATGCCACGCAGTGGGACTGAACCTGGAACCATGTAGTTGGTTAGCAAGCTACTTTCCACACAGCCACTCCTGCACCTATGTATATATAATATGTGTGTGTGTGTGTATATATATATATATATATATATATATATATATATATACATATACATATATATATATATATATATATTATATATATATATACATATATATATATACATATGCATATATGGGTACAGGATGTCACCAACAGTCAGTAAAGAACATGAACTATGAAAATGAATGAGTTTAGTATGTATGTATGGATGGATGGATGTAACCATTGCTGTCATCGTTTCAACATCCACTTTTCCATGCTTGCATGTGATGAATGAAGTTTATAGGGGCAGGCTTTCTACGGCTGGATGCCCTTCCTGTCTCCAACCCTCCCCGTTTCCTAGTAAGGTAATATTTCCCCCCAGGACTAGACTTGTTTCCGCAGACTGTTGCAAATGAATGACACATGCACAAGAAGACAGAAACACACACACACACACAAACACACACACATACATACACACACACACACAAACACACACACATACATACACACACTCACACACACACATACACACACACATAATTTATAAGCACGATGGGCTTCTTTCAGTTTCCATCTCTCAACTCCACTCCCAAGGCTTTGGTCAGCCTGGAGCTAACAATCAACTCACCATAATTTGGAGACTGGCAGTCATCCCCGTGCCACCCTGTTTCGCATCCGTCCTGGCACGCTCCTCTCAGCTGGTGGCATGTCGACCCGTTCATACAGTTACACTTTTGTAAGCAGTTCTCACCGTAGAGTTCTGGAGGACAGCCTGAAACAAGAAACATTGAAGAGATAAATAAATATGCAGAGGGCAATGGGTAAATTGTTGCCATTTTATAGTTTTAATTTCACACTATTTACTTTTGATTTTGTTGAATACACAGTATAGTAGGGTCAGTTGGGCACCATCTGTGAGAAAAAGAGCATCATGATGCAATTCACTCAGCCATAAATTTGGAAATGACATGCCGTACTGCTTGGTATTCATGCCAGAAGCTCCAATACAAACATTTCAGAGTGTGTTTCTGTCAATCTGAGGACAGTGCAGAGGTTTTGGAAAGAGTTGGATGAGTCTAATGGTGATTACGAAGGTACGGCACCTCGGAAAACTCACGCTGATCATTCTGGTAAGAAAAGAACTCCTGAATTTGTTGGTGAGATCCAGGCCATGATTAACAACGATCCCTCCAAGCCAATCAGGACCATCACCAGGGGACCTGGGAGTGTCTGAGTTTCTTATTAAACAGGTAGTGCATGAAGACATTCGGTATTCCTGATACAAGATGAGAAAGGGCCAATTGTTACCCCAAGCCATCAAGGACAAGGGGGAAAGACCATGCTATGAAGCTTTTGATCAAACTCAAACATCCCCTCCAACCGAACATTCTTTGGTTTTTCTCAGACGAAGAAAATTTCTGCCAGGATCAGATGGCCAACACACAGAATAATCATTGGCTTGCTGGGTCTCCAGAACCTGTACCGAGAGTGATAAAAATCAAACATCTGGTTGACATCATGGTGTTTGGAGTGATGCCTCCATTCATCTTTCCACATGGCCTCAGATTCAATATGGAGGCCTACGTCAAGTGCCCGGAGGAGCTATTGCTGCTCTGTGTCAAGAGGGTGGCTGCTGGAAGACCCTATTTCTGGCAACAGGACTCTGCACCATGCCACCCAAGCAGGGGAACCCAGTCGTGGCTGTCAGACAATTTCTGAAACCACATCACCCCTAACATCTGGCCACGTAACTCTCCAAACACAAATCCCCTTGATTATTATGTGTGGGGCGCAGTTCCGGTAATAGTAGCTCTGACTGTATGTAGGCTTAATTAATTAGCTTTGTACCTTGATTACACAACTGGGAGAAGCAGGTCAACCCCCAACAACCGCAATTATTAACATTTTCTACAATATTTCTGAATATAATAAACAGTTTATTATTAAATATATTTGCAGATTGGAAGGAGCAGTGATTGGGGGAAAGAGGAAGAAGAGGAGAGCAACAACTACAACAACAAAAATAACAATACTATGTCACTAAGTATTAACCAGTGACAGCGTTTCACCATCCAGCACCTTACCCCCTCCGCTGCTTCACCGTTGATCCCTGAAGCTTTCAATCTGGCTCTCAACTGGGGTCCATAGAAGATTCTGTTGTTTCTTTTTATATGCAATTCATTCGTTATACTTCTGCAGGACACAAAATATTTTAAGAATTGTTTCTTTTTTTTTTTTACAATTCCTATTAACATTACGGAGATGTACTTGCATAGCAAGTGATTTGATCTGAGATCGTGTACTGGAACAAAAACAATTGCAGCGTGGAAGGTGTTTGTAAGCCATTTCAGAAACACACAAAAGATTCACTTCAACATTTAAGTTTAATTTGTCAAAATATTTTTGTCGCTTTCAGACCGCGACCTCTTCACTGACCATGGATTTTTGTCAGTGAACAGGTCACGGATTTTAGCGACGACGAAAATATTTTGACCTATTAACATTTAATTATAAAAATGCACAGCAAATGGCTTTGGAGGCCGAGGAGGGTGAAATGGGAATTAATGGCATCATCATCATCATCGTTTAACGTCCGCTTTCCATGCTATCATGGGTTGGACGGTTCAACTGGGGTCTGGGAAGCCAGAAGGCTGCACCAGGCCAGTCAGATCTGGCAGTGTTTCTACAGCTGGATGCCCTTCCTAACGCCAACCACTCCGAGAGTGTAGTGGGTGATTTTATGTGCCACCGACACAGGTGCCAGACGAGGCTGGTGAACGGCCACGCTCGGATGGTGTTTTTTATGTGCCACCGACACAGGTGCCAGACGAGGCTGGCAGACGGCATCCATAGGCAAAAAATGGTTGAGAACCAGAGTTTAAATGATGCTACAGAAGCAACTTACCCAGGAGCTGAATATTCCTGACACACATTCCAGTTCCTTGAATGTTGAGGGAGTCCGTAAAGCTGTCCCCTTGGCATTTCAGTGTGGTGTCTGATGTCAGGACACAGGACAGTTTGTCGTCTTGTCCGGCTGTCACATTAATTTCATCATCTGCAAAGGGAAGAACAATAGAAGTGATGAGGGAAGTGGAAAGATGCAGGAAATGCCGAAGACAAGCCACGTTCTTGTATACTCTTTTACTCTTTTACTTGTTTCAGTCATTTGACTGTGGCCATGCTGGAGCACCGCCTTTAGTCGAGCAAATCGACCCCGGGACTTATTCTTTGTAAGCCCAGTACTTATTCTATCAGTTTCTTTTGCCGAACCGCTAAGTGATGGGGACGTAAACACACCAGCATCGGTTGTCAAGCAATGCTAGGGAGACAAACACAGACACACAAATACATATATATATATATATATACATATATACAACAGGCTTCTTTCAGTTTCCGTCTACCAAATCCACTCACAAGGCATTGGTCAGCCCGGGGCTATAGCAGAAGACACTTACCCAAGGTGCCATGTGGTTGGTAAGCAAGCTACTTACCACACAGCCACTCCTGCGCCTATGTTCAAGTCTGAAAGATTGCTTGCAAACCCAAGGGATGCCAGTTTATGGCCCTTTGAAAGGAGGGAATCAACAGCAGCTCGAATTTAAATACTTTGTATATTGGGCCCAAATGTTTGACACAAGGCCAGAAATTCTGTGGGAAGGGGAGTAAGTTGATTGCACGAACCCCACGGCTCAACTGGTCCCTTTTTTTATTAAGCCCTAAAGAATGAAAGGTAAAGTTGATCTCAGCAAAATTTGGGTCCAGAACAGAAAGGCAGAAGAAATGTTCCTTGCGTTAATGATTCTGTCAGCTCACAGCATTAAATTACTTTGTGTGTGTGTGACCAGAAATGGCCTGAACTCTTTACATGAACACCACCCTGTACATAACTCCATGTCCCCCTACATGGCCTTGCTTTTTGCTTTTTGAGCCAAAAAATTAACTTAACTTAACATAACATATATTGGTATGTAGCTTGCTTACCAACCACATGGGCAAGTGTCTTCTACTATAGCCTGGGGCCAACCAAAGCCTTGTGAGTGGTTTGGTAGACGGAAACCGAAAGAAGCCCATCGTATATATAAGTGTGTGTATGTTTGTTTGTCTGTGTTTGTCTTCCCACCATCGCTTGACAACCTATGCTGGTGTGTTTACGTCCCCGTAACTTAGTGGTTCGGTAAAAGAGACAGATAGAATAAGTACTAGGCTTACAAAAGAATAAGTCCCGGGGTTGAGTTGCTCGACTAAAGGCGGTGCTCCAGCATGGCCACAGTCAAAATGACTGAAACAAGTAAAAGAGTAAAAGAATAAAAGAATATATGTGTATATATATATATATATATATGCGTGTGTGTGTGTTTGTCCCCCTAGCATTGCTTGACAACCGATGCTGGTGTGTTTATGTCCCCGTTACTTAGCGGTTCGGCAAAAGAGACTGATAGAATAAGTACTGGGCTTACAAAAGAATAAGTCCCGGGGTCGATTTGCTTGATTAAAGGCGGTGCTCCAGCATGGCCGCAGTCAAATGACTGAAACAAGTAAAAGAGTAAAAGAGTAAAGAGTAGTAGTAGTAAAACCACTACTTCCCCTGTAGTTGGGAAGCAAGCTACTTGAAACCCAGTCATGTCAGCACCTAAATTTCTCGACATAGTTTCCCTGAATTTAAAAAAAAGCCGGAAAAACAAAGTAGGTGGTCATGGCTAGAATGCCTTTGACCATAGGTCGATTGACACAGGCACAACAACAACAACAATGAAATGAGATGTTTGATGGGAGAACAGACTTTGTTTTACTTACTCAAATCCTCAATGGTCAACATTATTGTGTTGATTCGGTAGAGGTTATAGAAATGCACTTTCAGTGGGAGGTCAGCGCACTTTTTGTTCTGAGCCCTAAACAAATGGCCATGGGTCGGGTTCCCTTTTTCTATGAACTTGTGGTATAATCCTGAAAGCGAAAATGAAAACATGTATCACGACGGGTTCTGCTGACAATAGTAAAGAGAAGGAAACTGGAATGGTATGGCCAAGTTAGAAGAAGCTCCAGCTGGGAAGTGGAGAAAGGGCAAGGCAGGCCAATGAAACGATGGACTTGTGACCTCAAAGAGTGGACAGGCTTTGGTTTTACTGAGCCACAGAGGGCAGATCATTATCATCATTGTTCGACCGTGGTTAAGACAATGGAATTTACCATGCTACGCCAGACTTCACGGTCCATCATAGCATTGCGGAGGTCCTGTTGCTGGATGCCTGTATCCCTGGAGATTACATCAGGGTAGGAGAGTGTGCGCCCTCTGGTATTGCGAGTAGATGGCTTCCAGAGGAGAAGAGTAGAAATTGCCTCGTTTTCAGCTCTACAACAATGTCCAGCAAACTGGACTCTCCTACCTTTCACAAGAGATGACACAGGTGGTAGTTTCCCATATATTTGCATTTTGGTTGGATGGCGCTTCCACGAGAGATTTTGAGCTCTCATAAGGAGGCAAGTGTAGGTTCCATCCAACCGCCTCTCAAGCTTCTTTGATAACATGAGGGCAGAAGAAAACCAAGAGAAATAGGGAAGTTTGCTTGTGACATCATCAACAACCAATCATGCAGTCAAGGGATAAGTTAGGATAGGATTATCGAGAAGGGATTACAGGGAAAGCATTATAATCCAAGCTGTGCCCTTATGAAGCACCATCATTATCATCATCATCATCATCATTCCTGTTTTTATATCCGCTTTTCCATGCTTGCATGGATCAGATGGAATTTGTTGTGGCGGAATTTCTACAGCTGGATGCCCTTCCTGTTGCCAAGCCTCACCTGTTTCCAAAGAAGGCAATATTTTCCCCTGTCCAGACACGTTCTCACGGAATATGCAAAATGAATGACACATGATTTTCAGACAAGGAAATACAAACACACACACACACACACACCACCACCACCACCACCACCATCATCATCATCATTATTTAACATCTGTCTTCCATGCTGACCTTGTTTTGGACAGTTTGACAGCAAATGGCAAGGCTGGAGAGCTGCACCAGGCTCTACTCTCTGCTTTTGCATGACTTCTATGGCTGGACGCCGCCCTTCCTAATGCAAACCATTTCGCAGAATGTGCACAGGATGCTTTTTACATGGCACCAGCACCAGTGAGGTCACCAAGTAATTTATAAGTCAAAGGTCCCTCAACAGAAGCAGGGATGGGGCTTTAGATATTCGGTTCTTGGAGATAGGAGGCAAAAAAAAGGCAGAAGACTTGGTCAAATTCTGAGGATTTTTTAGGATTCAACAACAATAATGTCAGCAAATAATTAAGATATCCAATGGAAGAGAAGTGTGGCCATTGAAAAAATGTGTGTGTGTGTCTGTCTGTGCATGTACATGTGTGTATGAGTTTGTGCGTGCCTGTATATACATGTACAAGCATACAAGTGTTTGTATATGGGTGTATGCGTGTAGGTGTGTTGTGCATGTGAATGTATGTACACATGATGTCATTCAGTCTGTAATGAACCATCCATCCATTAGGATGAAGGTGAATATATGTCAATTTTTGCCCTGAAGAGATTTTTACCTCTTGAAATTCATAATGCAATTTTAATTGTAAAATATGAACGAAGGTAAGAAATTGAAACGTACGTAGGTGACATGAAATTGATTATTATATAAACAAATTGTTTTTTCTGTGTCTACACTATCCATTTACTTTATATATATATATATATATACAACTTATAAGTAAGAGCTAAAGAAAATTATTTCAATGCCAGTATGCTGATAACAGACTATTAAATCGTCAATTTCCACATATTATTTACCCGCTACAGAAAAAAACACGAAGAACTGAAATCGGGGAAGCTGGTCGATAGAATATTTTTAAAAAGTTCGTTATTTCTATATTGAATCAATTTCGGAATTAATCTCATAAAAGATTCTCTCCTCCTCAGACCATATATATGGTCTGCTGGTTCTGTTGCCAGAAAATGGTAGGGATTTGCTCTCCAGCTTGCAATATACCAGATGCTGGTTGTATCATTAATCAGCTTGAGGAAATCTGTCCACTTCAGGTTAAAAAATGTCCATTCCTATGGAACAGCCATGGTGAAGTGGTGACAAACATTACTTTTTCCTGTACAGTTTCTGCTTTCATCTCTGATAGAAATTTTATAACTAGCTGCTTGCTTGTGTGTGTGTGTGTACATATATATATATGTGTGTACACACACATACAAAACATATGAGTATTGTGTATGTGTGTGTGTGTGTATGCACATATATTTGTCTGAAGATCGATAATAATTCTCAATCCAAAATGAAAAAGTTCTAGAAAGTTCTTACTCTGCTGACAGTTTGGTCCGCTGTAGCCCTCCAAGCACTCTCCTGCACAGGTGCCATCGTTAGCAAAGTCACATTCCTTCAATTCCTTGCAATGGCATTGGTACTTCTGCTGTTTGCCAAATCTGTCGACATTTTTTTTGCATCCTTCTGTTGAAGACAAAACAAAATAGTGTCAGTGTATGTGTGCATATACACATGTCTGTGTGTGTATCATTATTATTATTATTATTATTATTATTATTATTATTATTATTATTATTATTGAGTGAAAGAGCGGTTCATGCCATCAAAGTGACACTGGGGTAAAATATACGAAGCCCAGTATACCCATCATGACTACCCGTCTGATAAGGGTACACCAGGCACATGCATCACAACCATATGTGCGTGACATGGTGATCTCATATCAAGATAAACAGCACATGACCTTGCAGGTGGGGCCCAGTTAGAATTTTCTTCAGGTTAAGTAGCCCATCCCACTCAAAAGGTCCCTGAATAAGGGTTGTTTAAGGATGTTGAAAGAACCATTCGTGTTTCCAGAGGTGAATTATTCAAACCCCAAAGAATCCCTCTCAACACATAGCTATGATGCTCCCCCACTACTTCTGCTCATGATCAGAGATGCACATATCGTCAGCCACCAAGGGACATGCTCAACTGGTTACGGTCAAACAACTGACAAGCAAATCTGTGGTATTGAGCAGAATATTTGCTGTAGCCCATCTTTTATACCAAGACAAAACAATGTATATGATAACACTTCCAATCAGTTAAGATCAGAAGCCATGAGAGCCAGTACCTGGTATTGCATCAGGGCATTTATTATTATTATTATTATTATTATTATTATTATTATTATTATTATTTATTATTATTATTATCATTATTAAGGTGGAAAGCTGGCAGGGTGGTTAGCATGCCGGACAAAATGCTAAGTGGTATTTGGTCTGCTGCTATGATCTGTGTTCAAATTCTACCAAGGTCGACTTTACCTTCCATCCTTTCGGGGCTGATAAATTAAGTGTCAGTGGGGTCGATGCAACCAACTAGTCCCCCCCCCCCCTAAATTCCTGGCCTTGTGCCTTTAGTAGAAAGAATTGTTATTATTATTATTATTCTACTTCTCAGAGCTCTCGGTCTTACTTGCGCTGCTTGATTCTGTTGTCAGGGGTCTCGCAGGGTCTCTTTCTGCAATTATAAGCTTTGGTACTTGGATGTTAACTTATCATGGAAGATACCCAACTTCCAAGTACCTGCACAGAAGCCAGTCAAGGTGGCGCTGGCGTCGGCCACGTTCGGATGGTGCTTTTTACGTGCCACCGGCGCAGGGATCACAACTACAATTTCCATTTTGCTCTGTCCAGGCTGTACTCTTCACACAGTCTCCAGTGAACAAACTTAGTCATGTTACCCTACCTCCTTTTGGAGTGCTTTGGGGCCAGCTTGCTGCACCCATTGCAATGTGTGAGATTGTTTCATTTTCATTGCTACACACCTTACAAAGAGACAATCCACAAAAATTCATCAAATCCACCTGATTCCATCCCATTCAAGTTTATACCCCTTACCTGGAATTCTGCTGCATGCCTCGAAGCAGGCCCCTTTTTTCTGGGGTGCATCTGTGACACAGTCTCCTGTGGCAATATTGCAATCAGCTGCACCTTTAAGTGAAAATAGAAAGAGGGATCGTGGTGAGAATCTTCTGGAATTGTGGTTTTAGTAACATTAGGATGAGAGAAAAGACATACACGCAATGAATAATGATAATGACCTTATGGTATAGACGCAGGAGTGGCTGTGTGGTAAGTAGCTTGCTAACCAACCACATGGTTCCGGGTTCAGTCCCACTGCGTGACATCTTGGGCAAGTGTCTTCTGCTATAGCCCCGGGCCGACCAAAGCCTTGTGAGTGGATTTGGTAGACGGAAACTGAAAGAAGCCCGTCGTATATATGTATTTATATATATATGTGTGTGTTTGTGTTTGTCCCCCCACCATTGCTTGACAACCGATGCTGGTGTGTTTATGACCCCGTCACTTAGCGGTTCGGCAAAAGAGACTGATAGAATAAGTACTGGGCTTACAAAAGAATAAGTCCCGGGGTCGATTTGCTTGACAAAAGGCGGTGCTCCAGCATGGCTGCAGTCAAAATGACTGAAACAAGTAAAAGAGTAAAAGAGAGAGTGCTACTCAGGTGCACCATAATTCCTCAGAAAAAGGAACCAAAACTGCAGGAACAGTATTCTTTCATTCTTTTATTACTTGTTTCGGTCAATTGACTGCAGCCATGCTGGAGCACCACCTTTAGTCGAGCAAATCGACCCCGGGACTTACACTTTGCAAGCCTAGCACTTATTCTATCGGTCTCTTTTGCCAAACTGCTAAGTTACAGGGGTGTGAACACACCAGTTGGTTGTCAGGTGACAAACACACACACACAGCATCAGTTGTTAGTTGTCGGAGCACTGCATCCTTCAACACTTCCATGCTTCCTGAGATTCGCCAACACTACACCTGATTTTCTCCCCTCCATATACACACAAAATCTTGTATCTGACTCATACATTGTTCGCTTCCCAGACATTTGTACATTACTGCATATGCTTTATACGCACTTTCTGACAAGTTGTGGTGCACCTGAGCACTGTATACAATAATTTCATTATTATTATTTTAACATATATATGAATGGCTTCTTTCAGTTTCCGCCTACCAACTCCACTCACCAGGCTTTGGTTGGCCCAAAGCTATAGTAGAAGACATTTGCCCAAGGTGCCATGCAGTGGGAATGAACCTGGAAGCATGTGGTTGGTGAGCAAGCTACTGACCACACAACCAAGCACAAGAAGTGAATTGTGAATGAGTCTACAAAAAAAATAATAAGTCATCTGGTGTATTGTTGGGGAATTTTAAGGAAGTTTTGAAGGAGGTGGTGTCCTGATACCTAACGACTGATGCAGGCAGTTTATTCCATGCTTCAGCGATTCTGTGCTTAAAACAATGTTTCCAAAAGTCCATGACTTTGCTTTGGCATAGGAACACTAATACCATGATGCTACAACTCAACAGACTTAGGCTTTAGAATAAAGGGCACAGAGCGAAATATTCATAAATCAATGACAAAATGACACCAACTTCAGTAGCTTACAGCAGTTTCTGCTGTTTCTGGGAAGCCAGGGGCTGCACCAGGCTCCAGTCTGATCTGGCAGAGTTTCTACAACTGGATGCCCTTCCTAACGCCAACCACCCCAAGAGTGTAGTGGGTGCTTTCTTTACGTGCCACCAGCACAGGTGCCAGGCGAGGCTACCCGTGTTGGTAACACGTAAAAAAGCACCCACTACACTCTTGGGGTGGTTGGCGTTAGGAAGGGCATCCAGCTGTAGAAACTCTGCCAAATCAGACTGGAGCCTGGTGCAGCCTCCATGGCTTACCAGACCCCGGTCGAACCGTCCAACCCATGCTAGCATGGAAAATGGCCGTTAAACGATGATGATGATATATATATACACACACCCACGCACATATATATGTATATTTATCTATTTATCTGTATATATATACAAATAATATATAAATATATGCATATATACATACATATATGTACATACCTACATATATATGTATATATGCACATGCATATATGGGTAGAGGATATCAAAAGAAAGTTGAACAGAATGAGAAACGGAAACAAAAACAAAAACATAGAAACAAACTTTTTTTTCAAACGAGAAAAACAAACAGAGAAATGAGACATACAACATAAAGAATATTCCCCTTCATCGAATATATATATATATACATACACACACACACACACACACACACACACACACATAACCCGTGCTAGTGCAGAAAACGGACGTTAAACGATAATGATGATGATGATGATGATATATATGTCCCACTGCATGGCACCTTGGGCAAGTGTCTTCTGCTATAGCCCCGGGCCGACCAATGCCTTGTGAATGGATTTGGTAGATGGAAACTGAAAGAAGCCTGTCGTATATATGTATATATATATGTGTGTGTGCGTTTGCGTGTCTGTGTTTGTCCCCCTAGCATTGCTTGACAACCGATGCTGGTGTGTTTACGTCCCCATCACTTAGCGGTTCGGCAAAAGAGACCGATAGAATAAGTACTGGGCTTACAAAGAATAAGTCCCGGGGTCAACTTGCTCGACTAAAGGCGGTGCTCCAGCATGGCCGCAGTCAAATGACTGAAACAAGTAAAAGAGTATACACACACACGCACACACACATATATATATATATATATATACATATACACACATGCATACACATACACGCACACACACATACACAGAGTGGGGAGAGAGAGAGAGAGACAGAGAGAGGAAGTATAAACATAAATTAGTGCAGACTCTCTCTATATGCATATCAGTGCTGAAGCGACAACTGGCTGGCTGGCTTGTTGGCTGTGAATGAATTGAAGTTGACTGCTAGCTTTTGTGGGTCAATCACTCTGTAAAGCTGTGCGTGGGCCTGGAATTGCTGGTGCAGCAATCATAGGTGGCCGTGGAGGGCAGACTTTCGACTTGTTGCTGCTGAGGGCTGGGACTTGACCAATCTTGGTCCAGTCAGGGAGATGGGGAAGGGGCCAGATGCAGAAAGGCCTGAAATTCCCAAAGACCCCAGGAGCATCATTGAGGATGCATCCTACAACATCTGGGAGATGTATCGTGGAACTATACGTGTGTCTGAGTGCATACACCACCACACACGCATATATACATATGTACCTACATATATAAACAAGTATGTTGGGGGAAACAGGAAAAATGGAACTCGAAATATGAGATATATTTTTATTAATACTTAGCAGAAGCAACAGAGCGACTCAAGGTCCATTCATTGGCACTTTTACCAAAGTTTGGTAAGTGCCAATGCACGAAACTCTCCGACCTGGAGTCACTCTGTTACTTCTGCTACTAAATATTAATATATATGTATGTGTGTGTGTGAATGTATATATGTATATATATGTATGTGTGTGTGTGTGTATATGAATGTATGCACATACAGGGGAGAGAAAGAGAAAGGATTATAGAATGGAAGAGAGATGTCAGATGAATGGAAGCAGACAGAAATGGTGAGGAAGAGAGATGGGACAGGCGACATAGTCAAAAAGCAGGACAAAGGCAAGTTTCTTCCTCCGGAAAAGACAGAGAGACAGACAGACAGACAGGCAATCAGGCAGGCAGAGAGAGTTGACAGAGATCATATTTTGGGGTTTATTCCCACTGCAGGGACCTGAGACAAGTGTTTTTTTTACTGAAGCCTTGGTTTAACAAATATCCTTTGTATGGGGCTTATGAAAAGTAGGGGGTCTCAGCAGTCACATTGATTTTGCATTCAGGGAGCCAAAGAGGCGTTCACGACAATTTGACAGACATCATCATCATTATCATCATCATCATTTAACGCCCGCCTTCCACGCTGGCATGGAGGGGGGGGCGGATCACGAGGGCCGGCCGGCCAGGCAGAAGCCCGAACCTGACTTCTGTGATTGTTTTGGCAGGGTTTTTGCAGCGGGTGCCCTTCCTAACACCATCCACTCAGCAGAGGTGGTCTCTTAAAAAAAAAAAAAAACTAATAGCAGCACATAAAAACTTACATTGTGGTTATTAAATAATGTGTGTGTGTGTGTTACAGCATTAAGAGATTTTTAACTCTTATTTCTAGCAATGTAGGTGGTCTGGGCCCCTTAGTCATACTTAATGTTTAAATGTTTTCTTTAGGGTATTACGTTGCACCTAGCTGTATGTATTGGTTTTTAGTACATATATATACTCTTTCACTCTTTCACTTGTTTCAGTCATTTGACTGCGGCCATGCTGGAGCACCGCCTTTAATCGAGCAACTCGACCCCGGGACTTATTCTTTTGTAAGCCCAGTACTTATTCTATCGGTCTCTTTTGCCGAACCGCTAAGTAACGGGAACGTAAACACACCAGCATCGGTTGTCAAGCAATGCTAGGGGGACAAACACAGACACACAAACACACACACATACACACATATATATATACATATATACAACGGGCTTCTTTCAGTTTCCGTCTACCAAATCCACTCACAAGGCATTGGTCGGCCCGGGGCTATAGCAGAAGACACTTGCCCAAGATGCCACGCAGTGGGACTGAACCCGGAACCATGTGGTTAGTAAGCAAGCTACTTACCACACAGCCACTCCTGCGCCTATATATATATATCTGTAAACGTAATATGTGACAATTATTCGGTAGCCGAGATAAAACTCCGAGTTTCGGATGCTGAGGTGGGAAATTTACAGAGCGAATGTTCAAAAGATGACCAAACAAAAAATTAGAAAAAAAAAATCATGATAAATACCTGCTATATTTGTGGGTCCATTCCAACCAACCATAAATATTCCAACAGCAAAGAACATCAGTGCAGATGTAGTTGCCATGGTAATTAAATAATTTAATGCTTATCCCCTTTTTTTTTTTTTTCTTGTTTTGTTATTTTTCTCTTTCTTTGGCCCCTGGATTTCTCTAATTTGGTTCGACTCCAGTAAGAACCTCCAAGATCTTATTTTCCAATCTCGTTTTCCAGTTTCAGAGGATTTTCAAGCAGGGTCCTTGATCCCAGCTTCAATACATTCCACTAAATTTCAAATTGTTTCCGCTCTTCTTTCAACCTTACACATAAACATTACAATTTATCTTTATATAAATTTATATACAAACATATATAAACAACATTTGTTTCACAAAATGACGCCTGGAGTCTCTTGAATACAATTAATGTAGCAAATATCCTACATGAATCCGTTCCTTCAGTATTGTGTATTTCTCAGGGATCTGCTTTCAAAGGGTGAGCTTTCAAAAGCTTTGAAGCTGCTCCTGTTTGCAACTTTGCTGTTCTCCAAAGGCGTGGCTAACGCTAGCTAAAAACTCAGTCATTTGCAAAAAATTTACATAAAAATAATTAAGCAAATATAAATATCTATTTGATCAAAATGTAAGAACTTGTGTAGCACACCCAGTCTCGATACTTTTGCTTCATCACACCGTTATCTAATATGACAATCTTAGCAATTTTGAGATTCTTCAACAAAATAAATAAATAAATAACTAAATAGTTCAAGATTCTTCCAAAATTTGATTGGCGTCGGTTCTGGGCTTTTTTAAAAAAAAAATTTCAAAATCCAAATTTGTTGGTGCTGCAGATGATAGATGCTTTGGCAAGATGAGATCCTTCGTGATATCTAGTTCTGCTAGTGTGAGTCAAAATTTTTGAATTCTAACCATGTGAAAAAAAGACAGAAGCCAAGTTTAAAAAGCTAAGACAAACAAACAAGAAAAAAAGTGTGGATGGCAGAGATCTGAGTTGAGAGGAGGAGGAGGAAGGGGAGGGGGATGAAGAGGAGGAGGAGGATTTTGGTGTCAAGTTGAAACACTTGAGGACTTCTAAAAGGAAACCTTCCACTTCTTTTCTTTTCTTTTTAGCTTTAACCCGTTAAAGTGGGGTCACCGAATATCTATATGGCGGTGTGGGGTGAGGTGGGGGGTGATAAAGCTGATTCTTGTAACATACGTGGGGTGGGGAGGGGGTGGGTCAAGGCTTCAGTTGTCTATTCTCTACATTCCTTCACAAAAGAAAACAAATATACATGCAGTGAATGTAATGGCATTTAATTTAGCATGCGTGTACGTATATACATGTGTGCATGTATGAGTGCATATGTGTGTGTGTGTGTGTGTATGTATGCATGTGTGTGTGTGTGTGAGGATCTATATTTTTCTGCAGTGTATTCAACTAGGTGGGTGTGTCTACCAATTACAATAATTACAATTATAATAAACATTAATGTCTAAGTATGTACAAGATCTGACATTATATCACTTGTACTTATTTTATCAATGAATAGATGCCAGCGCCGCCTGGCCGATGTCAGCACTGCCTTGACTGGCCTCTGTGCCGGTGGCACGTTAAAAGCACCAACCAATCGTGGCCGATGCCAGACTCCCCTGGCACCTGTGCAGGTGGCACGTAAAAAGCACCCACTACACTCGCGGAGTGGTTGGCATTAGGAAGGGCATCCAGCCGTAGAAACATTGCCAGATCAGGCTGGAGCCTGGTGCAGCCCCTGGCTTCCCAGACCCCGGTTGAACCGTCCAACCTGTGCTACCGCGGAAAACGGATGATGATGATGATGATGAATAGAATCAATAAAGCTATGTGGGGGGGGGGGAATAATCCCCGACATGTTTGAGGCTTCTCATGTGTACCACTGGACATAAAGGGTCACAAATAAATAATGGTTCACAGAGGGGGGACCTCCATGGACTGTATATATATATATATATATTGAGTGAGGGCGCGTGGCTTAGTGGTTAGGGCATTCGGCTCATGATCGTAAGGTTGTGAGTTCGATTCCCGGCGACGCGTTGTGTCCTTGAGCAAGACACTTTATTTCACGTTGCTCCAGTCCACTCAGCTGGCAAAAATGAGTTGTACTTGTATTTCAAAGGGTCAGCCTTGTCACTCTCTGTGTCACGCTGATTATCCCCGAGAACTACGTTAAGGGTACACGTGTCTGTGGAATGCTCAGCCATTTGCACGTTAATTTCACGAGCAGGCTGTTCCGTTGATCGTATCAGCTGGGACCCTCGTCGTTGTAACCGGCGGAGTCTTTAATATATATATATATATGTATATATATATATATATATATATATATATATATATATATATATATATATATATATATATATATATACACTTACACGGCGGCAGTGATGCTGGTGATTGTTGTTGTTGCTGTAGTTATAGAGATTTATGGTAGTAAACGCATCACTCCACACATATATCTATGAACAGAGACGGACATTAAAGAGTCGTTTTATTTCTACTTGTCAGAGAGGATTATTATTCACGAAAAAGGAAAGAAAAGTTTTGAAATTTCCCAAAATATACATTCAGAAAGGATTTTTCAGGTGAGAACTTTTACTGAATAACTTTTTGTTACTCTTTGAACAAAGTTTATACTGAAATCATTTTGTGTTTAACTAAAAAAGCATAACTTTGAAGAAATTGAAAAAAAAAAAAATTACTTGAATTGAAATCTTTTACGAGTTTAATTTAAAAATACATAGATTTTAAGAAATTGTTGCTCTTACTACGATATTATACCTTAGAATTAATTATTGTGAATATCAGTGCCCCAAAATAATGAATCACTACCGAAAAAGAGAACTGAAGCAATCATTGCTGAATTTCCAATCTGATTCATCTAATAATGCTAAGCAGAAGAGAATTGCAAACGAAGTTTCGCAGCTCAAGAGAGGCCTTGCAAAGTCTTTGACACCATCATTGGATGATCTAGGACAGGTCGACTGCCAACCAGTGCAGCCAGATCTAGCAAAGTTTGATCCAAAATTTTATGGAAATCAGAGGCGTGACTTTTCGTCAAGCTGGTATACTGGTCTTCCATGGTTAGAGTATTCTCTTTCAAAGAAAGCCTTGTTTTTCTTTTGCTTGTCGGCACTTTAATACTTCTGCTTAAGTTGTTTTATTAAAAACGGATATTCTAATTGGCATCATGCACAAGAAAAAAAACAGAGGTTTAAATAAGTGCGCAAACTCTGCATCCCATATCCAAGCTATGGTAACATGGAAGGAACGGCAACAGTGTTTATCCACAACAACATCCGTGTCTTCAATCTTGCCAAATGATCAGTTGAGCAAAAACCGTTCTTATATCAGTTCCATTGTTGATATTACTCTTTTTACTCTTTTACTTGTTTCAGTCATTTGACTGCAGCCATGCTGGAGCACCGCTTTTAATCGAGCAACTCGACCCCGGGACTTATTCTTTTTTTTGTAAGCCCAGTACTTATTCTATCGGTCTCTTTTGCCAAACCGCTAAGTAACAGGGACATAAACACACCAGCATTGGTTG
This sequence comes from Octopus sinensis, assembly GCF_006345805.1. Classification (NCBI taxonomy): domain Eukaryota; kingdom Metazoa; phylum Mollusca; class Cephalopoda; order Octopoda; family Octopodidae; genus Octopus; species Octopus sinensis. Next base: position 54,845,187 of record NC_043014.1, read on the forward strand.
TCAAGCAATGCTAGGGGGACAAACACAGACACACAAAGACACACACGCATATATATGCAACGGGCTTCTTTCAGTTTCCGTCTACCAAATCCACTCACAAGGCTTTGGTCGGCCCGAGGCTATAGTAGAAGACACTTGCCCAAGGTACCACGCAGTGGGACTGAACCCGGAACCATGTGGTTGGTTAGCAAGCTACTTACCACACAGCCATTCCTGCGCCTATTGTTCATTTTCTTTGTGCAAACGAATTGCCTTTTTGAAGAGACACAGTCGGATATAAGGGAGCTCAGCAACCCAATGAGGTTTTCCAGTATGTCTTTGATTATCCCAAGGTTAACATGTGGTGTGGACTCCTACATGATCGTATTGTCAGCCCTTTTATGTTTGCAGAAATACGGGGCAAATACGGGGGCTAATTACTTGGACATGCTAGAAATTTGTGTGTTCCCTCAAATTGCAGACATGAAAATAGAAAAGGGAATAAATGTATGTTTATTTATTTGTTGTGCAAGATTTTTTATGTGAAGTCGTGTCTTGAAACAGATATTGTTATATTTCTGAATGGTCGTTTTGCCAGTTTAGCCAATAAAAACACACACACTATATATTTGGTGTTATTTTGCTTCAGTGTTATTTATTTTTTTACATTAATCTTAATCTTATTTCGGCCAGAGTTCTTTCGTCACACTCCTGTGACCGCATCAGTGGTCCTTTGCTTTCTTCTTTCTTATTTGTGTGTCTCTCCTTACTAACCATCAGCTAGTATTTGTGTCACTCCTTACTAGCTGATGGTTAGTAAGGATAGACACAAAGAAGAAAGAAGAAAACAAAGGACCACTGATGAGGTCACAGGAGTGTGACGAAAGAACTCTGGCCGAAATAAGATTAAAAAATAAATAACACTGAAGCAAAGTAACACCAAATATATAGTGTGTGTGTTTTTATTGGCTAAACTGGCAAAATGACCATTCCAAAATATAACAATAGGAATAAATGTAATTTTCCAGCAAGATGGAGAGTGCCAGCTCAGTACAGCCATAAACAACATTTCTAGTGCAATCATCACCACCACCACCACCACCCACCAACACCATTCCCACAACAACAACAACACTGAGTCAATAATGAGCCTCCATGTGGTCACTGAACGTGCTAGAAATAGCAGCTAAACTTCCCTGAAATCACAATCTTACATCTGGCCTTAAAAGAAAGGAAACAGCACTCATTAAATAATTTAGTCCTAGATAAACATATCCACCCTGCCCCCGACCCCCCCCCCCCATCCCACACGTAAAGAGAAAATGGGTGATTACAGCTGCAAACCCTTTGATTGTCAGTGTTTTTGCACTGAAATGTGAATGACGGGGGGGGGGGGGGGGGGAGCTAAATAGCAACAACCAAATGACTGTACTTGACTGCACCCCCACCTATCACTTCCTGCACAACCACCACATCAACAATAACAACAATCTTATTGCTTTCTCTTCCTCCTCCAATACCACCACCGCCACCACAACTATCACCTCCTCCTCCTCCGCCTATTCCACCCCACCACCATCACTAAAATGACACAATTTAGAGCAGCGTTGCTTTCCCAAACTGTTTTCAACCATTTTTCAGTGTTTAAAACATTCCACTAACTCAACTAGGACAAACAGACAGACAGAGAAAAAAAAATATATATATATATATATCTCTGCCATACTCACTCTGATGGTGACTCATCCGAGGCGGGCCTCACTGAAATTTGAAAACCTGAACCACTGCTTCACTTGTCTCGGGTTTCTTCCTTCTCCAGTCCTCAATCCACCTGTCCACTTCACTCTCTCCAAACCTCTCCATAAAATCCCCACACACACCCACTTCATTTTAACTACATCGTATTCTAGGTCTTTTAGTTAACCCTTTCATGGCCAACCTGGCTGAAACTGCCTCTGGCCCTGTAGTACAAATGTCTTGTTTTCATAAGTTCTGAATCAAAATCTTCCACCAAACCTTAGTCACAATTTATGTTCCTAACACTAGCTTAATGATAACTAAGTTATTTTACTAAATTCTTTGTTATATTTAAAGTAATTAAAAGAAACACAGAGCATCTCAACAGAAATATGGTAACGAAAGGGTTAAAGACAGTCAGTCAAGTGTGTCTTCAATTTGCACAAGATTTGGCTGCTATTTCTAACAAGTCAAACAACTATGTGAAACAAAATCTGCAAATTAACCCTTTTGTTACCAACCTAACTGAAACTGGCTCTGAGTACAAATGTCTTTTCATAAGTTTTGAATTAAAATCTTTCAGCAAATCTTAGTCACAATTTATGTTCCTAACACTAGCTTAACGATAACCAAGTTATTTTACTAAATTCTTTCTTATATTTAAGGTAATTGAAAGAAACACGGAGCATCTCAACAGAAATACAGAAACGAAAGGGTTTTAATAACATCCTCTGCCCCCCCCCCCACACACACATCCATATGTACCCCCCATAATCTGTTTCCTCATCAAATTCCTAAACTATTACACACTTCTTAACTGTTTAACTAATCCTTATATTAATAAAACAGGCAACTAAAGAACTTAACTTAATAACACAGGATACTTTTAATTAATTAAAATTACAAACTTAATTAGGTGACAAAATGAAAAAAGAAAAATAATCAATGATGCTGTGTGGTAAGAAGCTTGCTTCCCAACCACATGGTTCCGGGTTCAGTTCCACTGTATGACACCTCGGGCAAGTGTCTTCTAATATCACCTCAGGTGACCCGAAACTTGTGAGTGGGTTTGGTGGAAGGAAACTGAAAGAAGCCCATCATATATCATCATCATCATCATCATCGTTTAACGTCCGTTTTCCATGCTGGTAAGGGTTGGATGGTTCAACTGGGATCTGGCAAACCAGGAGGCTGCACCAGGCTCCAATCTGATCTGGCAGCATTTCTACAGCTTGATGCCCTTCCTAATGCCAACCACTCCGAGAGTGTAGTGGGTGCTTTTTATGTGCCATTGGCACAGGGGCCAGCATCGACCATATTCAGATGGTCTTTTTATGTGCCACCAGTATGGGGATGTCTGTGTGTCTTTTATCTTTTTTGGCCTTTACTTGTTTCAGTCATTAGATTGCGACCATGCTGGGGCACTGCCTTGGAGAACTTTTTAGGTTGAATGAATCGACACCAATATTCATTTCTTTTATATGCCTGGTACTTATTCTATCGGTCTCTTTTGCTGAATGGCAAAGTCACAAGGACATAAGCACATTCCTGTTGAGCAGAGGTGGGAGATAAACACAGTCACACACACATACACACACACTCACATACGCATGCACACAATCACACACACACACGCACATAAATACCATGGGCTTCTTTCAGTTTCCATCTACAAAATCCACTCTCAAGGCTTTGGTCAGCCTGAGGTTACAATGGAAGACACTTGACCTCTGGTACCATGCAGTGGAACCGAACCTGAAACCATGTGGTTGTGAAGTAAACTTCTTACCACACAGCCATGCTTGCCCCTATAGAAATAAAGTTAAAATAGAAAGTTGGAGAGGGGAGGAGGAAGGCTGCAGAATGGTAAAAACTGCTCTAAGTGTAAGATAGAGAATTGCAATGTGGTTTCTTGTTAGGAAGAGTCTTTGGCAGGCATATACTGTCAGTAATTACTCAGGGTAGGCAGTTGGTGACCTTTACCTAGTAAAACACCAAGAAAATAAGCAAAATAAAGGTGTGCAACAAAGTTGAAGGCAGATTTAGTTCTGCCTTGAGAGTGCGTAAAGAAAATAGTGTTGTAGGAGTGTACGCAGCATGTGTGCTACAGCAGGACTTTGCATAGCTTAAATACTGAGATTGAAAAGCAGGGGTGAATTATGCCTCCTTAATCTATAAAAAGTAAAATATTTTGCATTTTATGCATAGTAATAAGACTACCCTTCATAATTTTATTGAATTAGGTGCATATTTTGCCCTAAAAGGAAAATGTTGCTATCAATTTGTTTCATTCAAGGTGCCACGTCCCTGGTCTTTGGTCTTGTCTTAGAATCGAAGCCGAGAATGGAATGTATGTGCAAGACATGAGCCTGCAACCCCCATCTAGGAGGGCAGTACACTCCACCAACAACAACGACGATGGTTACAACAACAGTGCCAATACCAACTTCGCCGCCAATGACATCCCTATGCCAGCATTAGCAACACCAACCCCAGTATCACTAAGAACAGAAGTAGCAACATCAACTCCAACAGCAGCATTCAGAAATACAGTGGATGTTCCAGGAAAACCTTTAAGCAGCACCTCTCCAACCACACATCTTCATTTAGAATCTCAGAAAGACGTTATGCTACATCCTTGGCCAACCAAGTGTGGCATCTGAAGGATGAAAGGACTCTTCATATAATCAAATGGAAAATTCTAAAAAGAAAAACCAGGTCCCTACAGCAACAGGAGCAAACGGTGCAAGTCTTAAAAACAGGGATCTTTCAACATAGGCTACCGAAAACCTGTATTACCCTAACAAACGCTTTAAGAGCTGTTGCTGCTTTTTGCTTTGCTTCTTTTGTTTGTTTGTTTTTCTATTCAATTAATTTCGATTTAAATTAACTAATCAAGAAAAATCAACTGATTGAGAAAAAAAAAGTACTTTGTCCAAGGGAAATAACCATTATCATAAAAGTCCTGTAGGAATAGTTGTTTCCCTTGAAACTTAAAGCTTACTCAGAAAAAAAAACTTCCAGTGAAGTTCGTAAATTGAAAAGATATGAACGATACGTAACCGAATTGCACGAATATTTACGTAAAAGGAAAAGTCGGCCCTTCCATCCATAGACTGGGGTGGAGCCTTGTATAAGTGCTAGCAATCCTTTACCCTCCCGCTCCAGGGATACGGTGAAGGCGTCCGCAGGCAAGACTTTGGATAACTGACAAGGCGGGGGAGTCCTGGATCAACGGCTTGAAGGTTATTGCGGCTACGCGGAAGATTTGTTGCATCAGACAACAGAAGGGAAGATCCCTTGAAAAGGTAAGCGTAAAGAAAGTGTGCTGAGGGCAAAAGTGGTTCACCGTGGCAAGTGGGACTTCGTTCCAGCAGTAGAAACTGCAAGAAAATAAAGATGACAGTAGCAATGCGAAACGTGTGCACTGTGCTTGATGGAGACTCCATACCCGAGCGGACAACAGCACTGAGAGCAAAGAATTGCATCGGTTCAATTTAAGCATTGCTGCACCCCCAAGAGACCAGGATCGACGAACAGGGCCTGTTGCAAGAGGAAGGTTACTCATTCTTCTGGGTTGGGAAGAAGAGATGCAAGCATGGCTTCTGCTGTTGACAACAAGACCATCAAAAGGCCATCTATCCTCGCATCAGAGACGATGATGACCTTACAAATACCAATCGTAAATAACCGACATCTGACCCTCAACACGCAGGCTCCAACAATTACTAAAGAAGATGCCTGCCATATGAGCACCAACAATTTGACCTCTTTGAAAGTCCGACAGATCTGTCATTTTAATGAATTTTAATTATCTTTTTCTGATGATATCTGAAAAGAAACAGCAATTTAAGCAAGACATATTAAGCAACACCTTTGGCACTGCGTCGGTTACGACGACGAGGGTTCCAGTTGATCCAATCAACGGAACAGCCTACTTGTGAAATTAACGTGCAAGTGGCCGAGTACTCCACAGACACGTGTACCCTTAACGTAGTTCTCGGGGGAGATTCAGCGTGACACAGTGTGTGACAAGGCTGGCCCCTTTGAAATACAGGTACAACAGAAACAGGAAGAAAGAGTGAGAGAAAATTGTGGTGAAAGAGTACAGCAGGGTTCGCCACCGCTCCCCTGCTGAAGCCTCATGAAGCTTAAGGTGTTTTCGCTCAATAAACACTCACAATGCCTGGTCTGGGAATCGAAACCGTGATCCTATGACCACATGTCCATTGGGCCATTGCGCCTCCACTTAAGCAACACTAACGATAAATCCAAACATAAAAATAAACCAATTCCTACATAATCTATTATAATATCAATGTCTGTTTGTCTGTGTGAGTTTTAAAAGGGGTTCACCCTTTCCTTGTCTTATCAGAAGTGACTAAAGGAGCTGACAAGACGGGCATGAGTAGAAGGTTCCCATGGGACCCCCACAAAACTAACTCTCACTTCAACAGGGAGACTGGCCTTGAAATATTTGATGATGATAAATGTTTAAATTTGCAGACCTATCCAGTCCATAGTTTTGCAGTTGAGAAGTTTCTAAATCAGGACAAAAGTTGACAAAAATGTCTTCACAATATAAAATGGGGGGGGAAAAAAAATTCTTTCCAAGTGAACAAGAGAGCATTCATGGAGTCATTCAACGAGTCATACATGTGGTCAGCCATGTAGCACCATCATGGCCATTTCAGTCCCGAGAGGAATTGGAAGAATCCATGAATCTGGAGAAACATGCATCAATTAGAATTTTAAAAGCAAATCTGGAAGAGTGGGAATCCCCCCCCCCCCACCACCATCATCATTTAATGTCTGTTATTCCATGCTTGCATGGCTCAGAATTAGTTGAGGTTGGTTTTTCTGCAGCCACCGGATGCTCTTCCGGTCAAAAAACCTCCCAGATTTCCAAACACCATAATATTTCCTCGTGGCCAGACATGTTTCTTCATGGAAAACTCAAAATGAACAACCTCGCTTGTATGACGGTGATGCTCGTTTACAATCATCAAATCACATCAAAAGAAGCACAAACACACACACATATGATGGGCTTCTTTCAGTTCCTGTCTACTGAATCCACTCACAAGGCTTTGGCTGACCCAGGGCCATAGAAGAAGACACTTGCCCAAGGTGCTACACAGTGGGACTGAACCCAGAACCACATGATCGAGAGGCAAGTTTCTTAGCCACACAACCACACCCACCACCCACATGAAACAACAACCAACAGGTGAATGGATCAATTTACTCGAAGGAATGAAAATGGATGTTGTGACGTTCATGCCTTTTCAAAGAGTATTTAGTTGTGATACCAGTGCCAGTGGTACGTAAAAGAACCATCCGAACGTGGCCGTTGCCAGTGCCGCCTCGACTGGCCTCCATGCCGGTGGCACATAAAAAGCACCAACTGATCATGGCCGTTGCCAGCCTTGCCTGGCACATAAAAAGCACCCACTACACTCAACAGAGTGGTTGGTGTTAAGAAGGGCATCCAGCTGTAGAAACACTGCCAGATCAGATTGGAGCCTGGTGCAGCCTCCTGGCTTCCCAGACCCCAGTCGAACCGTCCAACCCATGCTAGCATGGAAAGCTGACGTTAAACGATGATGATGATGATGATTTAGAGAGTAAGTGAACTAGCTGCAACAAGAAATTGAACCCATGCCACTTAGATTCGGTTTATCAACACCAAACCATTCTATAATTCTTCTCAATGCAAAACACGTTTTTTAACTTCAAAGAAACAAAGACTTCTTTTTTTTTATATATTTTTTTCAGATATTCTTTTTTAATTTAAATGTTCCTCTTTCGTAAATATTCAGGATGAAAAGTCAGTATATTTTCTTTACAACAGCATTACACAGCAACAACTGTTGGTTGTACAGTTAAATTTTGTTTTGTTTCCAGTTTTTTGTTTCTGTTTTGTCATCATGTGTCTAAGGAGGCAGAGGCACCTCTCGAATCAGAAGGGTTTAGAAAATGAGGGGACAAAGAGGGAAGAGATGGTGGGGTGGATTGAACGGAGAACTTCATAACTGACTGTCTACGGCAGGTTTAGAATATATGTGCTGACAGGAGTTGTACAAGGTAAATAATTAAAGTTTATGGAATCAAGGGGTTGTGTGTGAGGTTTTGTGTGTGGCTTAACCCTTTCGTTACCCCATTTCTGTTGAGATCCTCTGTGTTTCTTTCAATTACTTTAAATATAACAAAGAATTTAGTAAAATAACTTAGTTGTCATTCAGCTAGTGTTAGGAACATAAATTGTGACTAAGGTTTGGTGGAAGATTTTAATTCAAAACTTATGAAAGCAAGACATTTTACCACAGAGCCAGAGCCTGTTTTGGCCGGGTTAGTAACAAAAGGGTTTAGCATTCAAACCAGCCATATCGGGCCAAAAGTATTCTGCCTGTTCTATGTTCAAACTGGCCAGATCTGGTCTCTCACACCAACCCTACAATATCATCTTAAAAATTAACAGCTACCTCATCAAAATCTCATCGCTACAAGATAATGCCTGATTAGTTCAGAGCAATGTGGATAAAAAAGGATTAATTTTGGCAGAATAATGCGAACACTAAAGGGTTAAAAGAACAAAGAGAAAGAAGCTCTGGAGGAGAGAGGTAGGGAGAGGGAAGAGAGAGAGAGACTGTGTGTGTGTGTGTGTTGGTGCTTATTATGCAAATGAGTTAGGTGCAGGGCAAAAGAAGCAGAAGCGTATTTTGGAGAAGCAATACTTTTTCCTTTCCTCCGCTGACATTAGAATACAGCTGCATTGTGCAGCCTACAACACTGACACTAGTAGTAGTAGTAGTAGTAGTAGCAGCAGCAGTGGTAGTAGTAGAACAACAACAACAACAGGCAGCTGAGTAAAAATGGTACAAGATGATGGTGGACTGGCGTTTATCTGAAGGATGTTGGTGTAGAGGTGACTTAAGGTAACAACAACAGAAGAATGCAGTTGGCCATTTCAGGTGTGAGACCAGGGTTCTCTAGAATGGAATGTATTCCGGCTTTGTGAAGAAAATGTCCAGAAGTGCTCAGAGCCGAAGTGAATGCCAAGTTTTTCTCCCACCTCTCAACCAATTTTCTTATGGAGTCCACATTGACTTCTAACCCCAAACCCTTGTCATTGTCCACATTTAAAGTCTTGATATTGAAATATAATAATCTAATGCCGTCTGTGAGTTAAATCAGGCTACAACTTTCAGACATTCTTCAAATCTTCTTCGAATAATGGTTAGAGTAAAAACAGACAGCAGACTTTATATTTTCTTCCTCTTTGCTGTGAGCTGATGACATCATCATCAACAACAACAACACAACTTATTGTATCTGGCCATTCTTCAAGGAATATAATATTCTCACTCTTGTTGCATCATAGAATTAATTACATTTTCAAAAGATCTGAAAAGGAAAAAGAAACAAGCATTAGAAATTCTTTAATTTCAGAAATCTGATTCTTCACTATTTCTCTGCTGCCATTCTACTTTTTACTATCGTCTTTCTTGACTTCACTTTTCACCGATTACTTTTCCTTCTTTTTATCCTTTCCCCATGAATTGCACAACACCTCTCAACACTATACAATAAGCTCATTGTTGTTGTTATTATTCATCATTATCATCATCATCATCATCGTTTAACGTCCGCTTTCCATGCTAGCATCGGTTGGACGATTTGACTGAGGGCTGGCAAGGCCAGGTGCCACACCAAGTCCCATAGTCTGTTGGGGCATGGTTTCTACATCTGGATGCCCTCCTTAACACCAACCACTTTACAGAGTAGACTGGGTGCTTTTTTTTTTATGTGGCACCATTACCAGTGCCTTGTTTATGTGACCACCACCACACTTTTTCACTTTTACTTGCTGGACCTAGAGAAAGAATCAATGTCCCTGCCCTTCACAGCTCAACCCAAAATAAGTAGCACATATTTTATTTTGTTATTGTTGTACGAGTCGAGAGGTGGCATGGCTCCACTGGAGGAGGTTTTGCAGCCTCTGCACACGGAATCAATACAGTGTACTGGTTGTGTGGACAATGCCTTGTGAGGCTAAGTTAAGCCGGAACAATCAGGGAGGATGGTCAAGATGTTGTCATAAATGAATACAGTTTTATCACCACCACTTTTAAACATATTTTTTTCCTATTGACAGAGATTAGACATGTCTACTGTACAGCATATTGCTATTTACCACAATTTTGTAGTGAATCTTAACCCTTTGAGTGTGTAACACCAGTTTACTGGTGGATGGCTTTTCTCCTTATGTAAATATCGTTGTTTATGTAATGATCTAATTATCGTAATTTTTAAGTTAATTCGTAAGATACTTCTTAGCGATAGATTTATTATTTGATAGCAAGCATACGAGGTGTACTAAGTTAGGCTTTTGTAAATACATGTTTTAATAGTATTAATTGTAGTTTTAAATTTATAATTAAATTAGATAAACTTTGATAAACTTAGATATGTTTCGACTAAAGATTGGTCCAGGCCATGTCTAACTTAATAGCATAACTTAGTTATTTCTTTAAATTGATATTCGCTAGTATATGTGGTTGTCTGTGTACGTATATATGTGTATATGATGATGATGTGTGTATATATATGTATATGTATATACATTTATTTATGTGTATGTGTGTGGGTGTGTATATATAGGTGTAAGTGTATATATTGAGTATTGTATGTATGTACATGTATGTATGAGTGTGCATATGTGTATGTGTGAGTATATATGTGTGTATATATGTATATGTGCGTATGTATGTGTGTATGTATATGTATGTATATATATATATATATATATGTATATATATATGTATATGTATGTATATTTTTTATATATTTATGTATACGTATGTATAGTTATACTACAAATTTTGATAAGTATTTATAGATTTGGTTATGATCACTAATTTTAGCTTATAATTATAAAGGTATAGGAAAGACTTTATAGTATGTTGAGACATTTATTTATAGAGATTATTTTAGATCTTAATTATAATATTTATATACTTTTACATATTTTCATTGATAATTTATATATAATAGTCATTTTTAAATATTTATGTAATTAGATATTGACTAATACCGATATTAGATTATGTGTGGTTTCCTACCTTATAAATCAAAATTAATATTTAACATTATAGTCGATTTTGATATAATCATAATTGTTAAGTTCTATGTTTCTAGTTTGATAATAGAGTTTATTATAAGTAAAATTATTATATTATTTATATCTTAAAAATATTGTTTAAATATTTCTGATTATATTTTAGATATTTCAATTACCTGAAGATTGACTGTAACCATAACTCGAATTATTAAGAATTGGACAGCCATGAAACGATCGTAGTGTTTTACTCATTATCTTTTATTAAACTTTTAATATTTTTGATATATATTTAAAATAATATAAATTAATTAATTTTATGTATTGGCTTAAGTTTTTCATTGTTTGATTTGCCTAATAGTGGTTTTATCTCTAATATAATATAATATAACATTTTACTATAAAATTGGATTTAATCCTAAATCTGATTTTTCCCTGTAAGTTTGGATTTATTCCCTAATATTTTATTATATATATATATATATATATATATATATTATATATATATATATACAGACATAGAATTTTTTCCCTCTCTCTCTCTCTCTCTCTCGGAGAGGCACAAGCACCTACACACATGAGTTGGTCCACACAACACAATATATATAAAAGTGGGTCAACTCCAGCTTAATATATATAAATACCTGTTAATCAATATCCGTATAACATAAACCAATAAATAAAGCTACCTGTGTTTTACTAAACTTCTTCATAATGTTAGACAGAAATGAATTACAACCCAAAAGGTGGGTCACTGCTAAGAAAGAGGCCCACGAAAGGATTAATGTTTGGTTTATGGCAACAAAGACGGAAGAGTGAAACGGGGGACTTACTTGGAGGTGATGGTCTCCCCTGGAGTGTAGAATGGATTGCAGAGCATATCGACATAGGCATTGTGGAGCTTTTTAAACATCTGAAACAGACAGATTTAAATAATATATATGTTATATCATCATCATTATCATCATCATCATCATCATCATTTAACATCCGTTTTCCATGCTGGCATGGGTTGGACGGTTTGACTGAGGCCTGGCAAGCCAGAAGGCTGCACCAGGCTCCAATCTTGATTTGGCAGTGTTTCTACAGCTGGATGCCCTTCCTAATGCCAACCACTCCAAGAATGCAGTGGGTGCTTTTTATGTGCCACCGGTACAGTGCCAGTTAGGGGGCACTGGCATTGGTCCTGTTCAGATGGTGCTTTTTAGAGAGAGAGAGAGAGAATAGAGGAGATATTTGCAAAGTGTTGTATTACTTTTGAATACTGTCCTGATGTCATATGGGCTGCATATCTTTTGTATCTTTTCGGAGAGGCCTTTCCCATAGGGTAGAGACAGACTGTGGACAGTTTATTGACCTCATCCTCTCTCTTCTTCATAATTGGAGTGGATAGTATACTTTTGGGGTAGTAGTTACTTAACAGATCGTTATTGAGCTTGATCATTTCTTCGTGGTGTGTATCACGATCACTACTTATATTCATTGCTCGATGTTTTAGGCACTGAGCAATCCCTCTCTTTACACTGTATGGATGGTGGGAATTGAAGTTGAGGTATACAGATGATATTGATAAATCGGGTATAGCTGATCATGTATGGAAAAATGGAGACCACCTCCCCCTGTGGGATGTGGTTAAAATAATAGACAGAGAACACTACTGGAAAATACGAAAACTAAAAGAGGCAGCACATATGTTAGGGCACAACAACCTCCTAAGCAGACTGAGTGCAGATCTGAGTAGCATATGGGAACCAGTATTAAGGAAGGCTAGGAAAATATTAGAAATGACATATATTGGACTACAGAGTCCAAGATGTATAAAATCTCAATGATATGGCCATGGTTGGAATACCTTTGATCCTCGGTCTATTTAATCAAAACTCAGCTGGTGTTAAACAAGAGCAACAACAACATTCAATTAGCCATCTATGCATCATACTTAATGACTATATACACAGTTAATAGGCCAGTTGCTGCAGTATTTGTCTCGAGGTAACATCAATTATGGATTCACGATAAGAATACAATAAATATCAGAGCAGGTCCATAAGTGATGTTATCTCAGGATAAATATTGCAGTAACTGGGCCTATCAACTGTATATATATATTATGTACGATACACAAATGGCTAATTTATTTAAATACTGACTCAACTGCACACATTAAACATTCAATGGAACCTGATGTCAATTAGAGACATGGAGATAATTCAACTTGGGTTCATACATGCATTACTGAATATCTACATATATGAGTGTGGGCAGCTGAGGTTAGTGGTTCAAATCTTATCATTTATTATTATTATTACGTCAATGGCTAAGAGGACTTGCATCTGCCTCAGTCGACAATCAAGTTGTAAACACAAAGTGTCACAGAGTAGAAACAAGTCACTGCTCTAAGTAGGGGGTGGCATTGCGGAGGAGTCGCAGCAGCAGATTGCAGATTGCAGGGCTGGTTTCTAAGAGCCCCTGCTGTATTCCTTCTGTGGATAGAACCAGGAGCAAGGACTGCACCAAACTGCTTTTCTATCGTAGGGACACAACAGGAAAGGAAACAAATCCACAAAATACAACACAAAGCAAAAGACAACACAGGTACAGGTGTGGTTCTGTAGGAAGAAGTTCACTTCCCAACCACATGGTTCCAGGTTCAGTCCCACTGCATGGAATCTTGGGCGAGTGTTTTCTACTACAGCCTTGGGCCAACCAAAACCTTGTCAGTGGATTTGGTAGACGGAAATCGAAAGAAGCCTGATGCTTATTCTATCAGTCTTTTTTGCCAAACTGCTAAGTTAAATGATTCATTTCACAACTGAAATTATAATTACATAACATATAAAAATATAAAATCTTGCATTTTAAAATACTTTGCATAGAAAATCATCAGGGCATAAAAAAGGATGATCCATTGGGTTACATTATGATCCAAGACCATAACGTAATCCTTGTATTGTCCTTGTTCATGCTCTGATGATTTTCCACCAAAGGTATTTCAAAATGCAAGATTTTATATTTATATATGTTTTGTAATTTAAATTGGATGCGAAATGAAACTATTGTAGGGGAAGATGTTAATTAATTAATTAATTAATTTATATCCATTAGATCTCTTCATTTTCAAATTTAATAATCTTTTCTACGCTAGGCACAAGGCCCAAAATTTTTGGGGAGTGGGCCAGTCAATTAGATCGACCCCAGTACACAACTGGTACTTAATTTATCGACCCCGAAAGGATGAAAGGCAAAGTCGACCACGGTGGAATTTGAACTCAAAACGTAAAGACAGACGAAATACTGCTAAGCATTTCGCCCAGTGTTCTAACGTTTCTGCCGGCTTGCCACCTTTCAAACTTAATAATTATATTTGATATTTTCTGATATTTCATACAATATATTCACTGAAGAAATATCTCTTCAAAATACAACATACTAAACCAGTGTAACTTGGATAGAATATCCCTCTTAGAGGTCTAAATATCTTCATAGAGACTATATATCGAGGGTATGAGAGATATTGGTGTCAAGAAGACCCATAAGTTTCCTGTACCTTGTGTGTGAGTTCCAAGGTACAGGAAACTTATATATACACCATTCTGCTTAAATAATGGAACTGCAGATACAATATCCTTACGTATCTCACATTTGTTTATCATTCCTCCACTTCATTCTGTATTTCATATCTTCCCTATAATAACTTTTGCTTAACCATTTTCTCGCACCGTCTCTGATGAAGGAATATATAAAATATCCCTGAAACAGCTGTAAGACCTTCGCTTTATAAATGTTCTGAAATCTTTCGCAATCTTGGATTTTTGATCTCACTCTGTTATATATATATGATGTGCTTCTTTCAGTTTCTCTCTAGCAAATCCACTCATAAGGTTTTGGTCAGCTTTGAGGCTATAGTAGAAGATACTTGCCCAGGGTGTCACAAAGTGGGACTGAACCTGGAACCATGTTGTTAGGAAGCAAACTTCTTACCACACGGCCACGTCTGCACCTTGTACAATGAGCAACATAAAACATACACCAACGACTTACACTTCTGATTTCATTGTCTCGCAACGACGTATTGGACGATTCGACCACAATCACAAACTTCACTTTGGTATTGGTCACATAGCCATACCTGATGGAGGGGAAGTCAAGGAGAAACCAACAAAGAATTCACCGTTTTAATAAAAAGAGAAACACTTTTAGCTATCTGTGATTTATATCAGTTTTACAGTTTATCAGATGGCAATGGAAGAGAGGATATATATGTCTTTACTACCCACAAGGGGCTAAACACAGAAAGGACAAACAAGGACAGACAAAAGGATTAAGTCATTTACATCGATCCCAGTGCGTAACTGGTACGAAGGCGGCGAGCTGGCAGAATCGTTAGCACGCTGGGCGAAATGCGTAGCCGTAATTCGTCTGTCGTTACGTTGTGAGTTCAAATTCTGCCGAGGTCGACTTTGCCTTTCACCCTTTCGGGGTGGATAAGTTAAGTACCAGTTACGCACTGGTGTCAATGTAATTGACTTAATACCTATGTCTGTTTTTGTCCCTTCTATGTTTAGCCCCTTGTGGGTAATAAAGAAATAGGTACTTAATTTATTGACCCTGAAAGGATGAAAGTCAAAGTCGACCTTGGCGGAATTTGAACTCAGAACGAAATACAGCTATGCATTTCGCCCGGCGTGCTAATGTTTCTGCCAGTTTGCCGCCCTCAGGAAGAGAGGATATAAAGCACTGATTAAGTGTCAAGTGTTAATGTAGTTGTTTAGCAAAGGGACACGAGTTCAATCACTGGGTCAGCGAGAAACAATAACAAAAACAGGGGACAATCTTTGGTATGAGAAATGGGATAAGAACCATCTATCAAAGCCATGGATTTATAAAAGGATTCAGTTTGAAATTCCAAGAATATCACCAAATACAACAGGCTTCTAAAGGAAGCCAGAAGGACCATCAAGTAAGATGTTGAGACCGGAACCACCAAAATGACGATACAAGTCCAAATATGGGAGTGTAAAATGAATTTATAGTGGGTGGCTGTGTGGTAAGATGTTTCCTTCACAGCCAAATGGTTCAGGTTCAGTCCTACCGCATGGCACCTTGGGCAAGTCTGTTCTGTTATAGCTTTGTCGAACAACCTGCACAAACGATTTGTTTATTGTGATCAAATGCACTCTCTCCATCAAACCTCAAACGCCACCTGAACAGGTGCATGGTGTACTACATGTGTACTACATGTCAGGTGTCAAAGTGATTGCAGAGCAATGTGAGATGAAGGGTTTTGCTCAACAACACAATGCACCACCCGGTCTAGGAATAGAAACCACAATCTAGTGATCAGGAGAGCAACATCCTAACCACACACACACACACATATAGCAAACAAGGCTAAAGCAAATGGATGCTTCAGGATATCACCACTGCACGTGTTTCCAAAGCAGGTTTATTCAAAATATGAGCACAACTGCATAACTCAACAGGTAACATTATGCGAGTTTGTATTTTTACAAACTGCCATTTCTTCAGGAAAGACTCGGCCAATTATTTTTGAAGCTACCAAATATTTTGGCAACATATTACAATTCCTCAAAGAAACAAAGTTTTATAGTAAAACATGACAAGAATTCAACATAGTTTGGGGATATTCGAGTCAGTAACAAATCAAATTTCTTGATTCCATGATGAACCAGCTTAACCATTTCATTACTGTATTTATTTTGAGATGCTCTCTGTTTTTTTCGATTACTTTAAATATAACAAAGAATTTAGTAAAATAACTTCGTTATCATTAAGCTAGTGTTAAGCACATAAATTGTGATCAAGGTTTGGTGGAAGATTTTAATTCAAACTTTTGGAAACAAGACATTTGCACTCAGAGCCAGAGCCGGATTCAACCGGATTGGTAATGAAAGGGTTAATGTAAGCATTGCTTAAAAAAGGGTTGGTTAGATATTTTAGTTCCTTATCTAAGCAGGAGTTAATGGTTGTAAGAGAATTTTTATGGCCAGTCAACTAGAATTAAGAAAACTTTTATTAACGAGGCCAACCAGTTAGCCTTAGATTTTGATGAAATTTTTCATAATCTGGTGCCATGACAAAATATTAATGTCTCTATTCTTAAGATAATATATAAGAATGTGTGAAGGTACATGGCTTAGTGGACAGTGTATCCAATTTATGATCAAGTGAATTCGATAACCAGTGACACATTGCGTCCTTGAGCAAGACACTTCATTTCACGTTGCTCCAGTCCACTCAGCTGGCAAAAATGAGTTGTACCTGTATCTCAAAGGGTCAGCCTTGTCACACTCTGTGTCACGCTGAATCTCTCCTGAGAGCTACGTTAAGGGTACACATGTCTCTGTGGAGCATTCAGCCACTTACACATTAATTTCATGAGCAGGTTGTTCGGTTGATCAGACCAACAGAAAACCTCATCATCACAACCGATGGAGTTTTCATATAAGAATGTTCTTGAAATCTTAAACTGAACCAATAATGTAGGAATGTCAAGACTGGAATGTCTATGATCACAGATCTGTTCAATTATGGGGTAGGCTTAACAACAACAACATCAATAACTATATTTAGGATACACTTTATAGTCTTCAGTTGGATAAAGCAATCCAAGGTAGAGTTCGCGCAGGTCATTGGTGTTTTTACCAACAGAAGAAATTTTCTCTTCAACCACATCTAAAGATGTATGGACTGTGTAGTAGAACTTGAGTTCATTGTCTGTTGGAATGGTTTTGATGTAGAGGGGGTAATTCTGCAAGAAGACAAAATTGAAATGGCATTAAAGACAAAAAAATCATTAAGGAGCTTTAGTGCTGACATATCTTCTCTTTCACATAGCTATAGGTTGAACAGGTGTGCAAATCAGGTATCTGTTCCTCTTCACTATCTCTACACTATGAGACTAAGCTTTCAATGAAATCCTAACACCCTTCACTTAAAAGGAGCAGAACATTGTCCTGGCTTTTAGTGCCATTCAAGGAATTGCTAACGAGTTGTAGAAAAGCCCAAAATTCCTGGGTGTCCTAATAAGATCTCAGTCACATCTCACAGCAACACCAAATCATAAAAATAAGCCATATTCCATCTTGTCCTGGGATCAAATAAATCCGTTGTCATAATCATCAAAGATAAATATTAGGCATGGTCAAATAATTAAGAAGTTTGGTTTGTAATGATGAGGTGTTGGTTTCAATCCTACTGCCTGGCATCTTGGGCAAATGTCTTTTACCAAAGCCCTCGGCTGAACTAAACCTCGTTAGTGAAATTAGGCAGATAACAGCTATTTCAAAGTCACTTTGATGGATTTGGTCCTGTAACTCAACAGGCAAGACATGTCACACTGATTCTCACTAACAATTCTGTTAATCGTACAATATGTCTTCCAGATACTCAGCCACATCAACTTCGACTGGAATTATTGGAACACTCATTGCCAAAAACAACAAAGATCGGAGATCCGTTATTTATGTATGACTCTGATTGTTACTTGGACAGAATCTGTCACTTGAACCAGTTTGTTTTGTCACAAATTTTCAGTGTAACTTCTTCACAGCCGTATCTGATGGTTTAATTAAAAAACCAACTTTTGAGAAGCACCTTGACGTTGGCAGACACATTCTTGAAAAAAATCATCATCATCATCATTTAATGTCTGTTGTCCATGCTGGTATGAGCTGGGCAGTTTGACCAGAGCTGGAGAGCTGCACCAGAATCCAGTTCGATTTGGCATGGTTTCTACGGCTGGATGCCCTTCACTTGATATTTGCCGTCTTCCCCACTATGATTATTTTAAAGTTTGGAGCATTCAGCCCTTTGCAAAATCCCACTAATTGTCTTTTAAAAAAAACAATAAGTACTCGAATAAATTACTTCTCGACACCATCTGCATGAAATAATAATAGTAAAGTTAGTGTTAACATTGTTTAATTTAGGGAATATCAAAGAGACCAACTGGTGAGAATGATAAAACTAGTTGACGACTTTTTAATGCTTTCTTCAATAAATATGTTAAACATAGATTTAAGTCTCTTCATGTCCAAAGATCTGTTTTCTTCCCACGAACCTTGCAGACGATGCGAGTCGCCCTTTGGGGTGAAGACTTGTATTTCATTTTTGTTATAAAATAAAGACAAAGAGATAGAAATACAAATATATATATATATATATATATATATATATATAGAAGAACCTCAAGGACCAGGTAACTACGCATAATTCATTTACAGTCCAAAGAGAGAAGCCCTCACCGGTTGCAAGGATAACTAGAAATAGCAGCCAAATCTTTCTGAATTACACCACGCACTCTCTCTCTCAAGAATAGGAAGGATATATTAGATAACCTAGAGCTAAGACAGGGTTGTCATGGTCGGAATGACTTCGATCACAGATCAGTTTAATCAACTATCACATGAAGTTATACAATTACAATAATATATCGTGGGTTTTTGGTGAAAGAGGTGTGTCAAAGGGAAACCGAAACAGGGCAGGGATTTCGGGAAATATCTGGGGGTTTTTGGGGATTTTTTCGTCCTCTCAAAGAAATTACAGAAGAGAAGTTTAATGAGAAAAGAGAAAGTTTAATGAGAATAAATAAAAACGGAGAGACGAAGTAAATAACGCTTGGAATGATTCGTTACCTCTTTAGCGACGACAGCCACACAGACGGCCATTGTTGTTAAAGTGCAGCGAAGGAGAAAGGCTGGGAAAAGCATAGGGAGGGAGGGAGAGAGAGAGACTATAAGAATAGAGAGGGGAATGGATGGAGGGAAAAGGAAGATGAAGAGAGGGGAAGTGAGATTGTGGAGGAAAGTGAAGCGGAGGAGAAAGGCTGGGAAAAGTATAGAGAGGGAGAGAGAGAGAAAGGCTATAAGAACAGACGGGGGAATGGATGGAGGGAAAAGTAATAGGAATGATGATGAAGAGAGGGGAAGTGAGAATGTGGAGGAAAGTGAAGCGGAGGAGAAAGGCTGGGAAAAGTATAGAGAGGGAGAGAGAGAGAAAGGCTATAAGAATAGACAGGGGAATGGATGGAGGGAAAAGTAATAGGAAGAGAGGGGAAGTGAGAATGTGGAGGAAAGTGAAGCGGAGGAGGAAAAGAAAGAGTGAATGAAAGAAGAAGGAGGAGAGGGGAAATGGTACGAAGTAAAGAGAGAAAAAGTAATCGCAAAGGAGGGACATGGAAAAAGAGAGTAAGAGAAAAGTGAGAGAGGAGAAACAATGCTATAACAAGGAGGAGGAAGGGGAGGGAAGAACGTGGGTGAAGTCATAACGGGGAGGAAGGAAAGAGAGTGGTAGAAGGAGGTCAATGAACGCAACATCAAGGCGGAGGAGGGAGAAGGAGGTTGAGGAAGGAAGAGAAGAAAGAGTTCAGTGGGAGAAGTAAGAGATAGAACAAAGTGGAAGAAGATGTAACAGATAGGAGAGGAGAAGGATGAGGTGAATGCAATGTCAGGTGAAGAAGGCGGTGGGGAGAGACGAAAGAAATACGGAGGGGGAGAAGAGATCATTGAAATAAGAGCACATGGGGAATAGGAGGAGAAGAAGGGGAGGATATGAAGCTTGTAAAGGAATAAGCGTGAGTGGGGAGAAGAAGAAAAGGTAAAAACAACAGAAATATGAGAGAGGGAGAGACGTGGGCGGAGGAAGGGGAGAAAGGTGTTCGTCTACAGGCGTATCGTAACGACAATTATGATACAGGAGTCTCAAATGGTTTCCTCTTCAAAAGTATTTTCTTTTACTTACATCGCTATTGTTCTTGGAAAACTTCTCATAATTTTTTTTGTACTCTAGACACAAGGCCCGAAATTTTGGGGGAGGGGTCCAGCCGATTAGATCGACCCCTGTACGCAACCTGATGAAAGGCAAAGTCGACCTCGGCGGAATTTGAACTCAGAACATAAAGACAAGCGAAATACCTATTTCTTTACTACCCACAAGGGGCTAAACACAGAGGGGTCAAACAAGGAGAGACACACGGATTAATCCGATTATATCGATCCCAGTGCGTAACTGGTACTTAATTTATCGACCCCGAAACGATGAAAGGCTAAGTCGACCTCGGCGGAATTTGAACTCAGAACGTAACGGCAGACGAAATACCGCCAAGCATTTCGCCGGGCGTGGCGCAATGCTAGAAATTGCATCCAACTCTCCCTCAAAAATCGCTCACCCTACCATTTTAAACGGGATGGTAACAACATTGGCTAATGTCCTAAATATACGAAAGCTAAGAAAAAAGACGAGATGGTTTAGGCCGGAGTGCTTTTCACCGTAGGTATGTTAGATGTGAGCTGGGGTGGAGGGCTAAACGGGATAAATAGCGGCATTTAACAGACTGGTGCCTCAGCAAGAAGAACCACTATTTGGTAAATTGAAGCATTGGCACACAGCTCTCAGAATTATGTCCCTTAGGTTCTTGTTTAAAGGAGAGATAACTTAAATTGAACGTGAATCCATTAGGATAGTTTTACAGGATATTAAGATTTCTTACAATAACACAATGTCACATAATTCTAGGTGAGGTCCATAGAAGACCACCCCGACGATATTGATTTCAGTGAAATATTTTATAATATCCAAATTATTATGTCTACATGTGTACATGCAATAATGTAGATGACACTGACTTTTCATTCCTCCCTAAACTTTGCATCATCCACACACAGCCTAGGCATCACACACCAAACTTGCATTGATTCCGTGAACAGAAACCTTGAAGACATCTTCCAGTGATGCTATGCCAACCTTGACTCTTAACATCATCATCATTGTTCGACCATGGTCGAGACAATGGAATTTACTATGCTACGCCAGACTTCACGGTCCATCATAGCATTACGGAGGTCCTGTTGCTGGATGCCTGTATCCCTGGAGATTACATCAGGGTAGGAGAGTGTGCGCTCTCTGGTATCGCGAGCAGATGGCTTCAGAGGAGAAGAGTAGAAATGATTTCGTTTTCAGTTCTACAACAATGTCCAGCAAACTGGACTCTTTTACCTTTCACAAGAGATGACACAGGTGGTAGTTTCCCATATATTTGTACTTTGGTTGGATGACGCCTCCACGAGAGATTTTGAGTTCTCATAAGGAGGCGAGTGTAGGTTCCATCCAATCGCCTCTCAAGCTTCTTTGATAACTTCCAGGTTTCTGAGCCATCATTGCACCAAACCCTGTCTAAACATGAGCAGCATTCAGTCAGAGCCTTCGTAGTTGTTCCAAATGCTGGGCCTCACTATCACCAAGGATCTCTCTTAGCATATATCCATAAGACTATCTCTTCTGTTCGGGGCCAGAAAATATTTCGCACCCGAACAGCTTTTAACACTCTACAAAGCCCACAATGCAATATTGCGCCTATATCCAAGACGTTGCTATTTGCTACGCCGCACGCTGACATCAGGGACTGCATAGAGAGAAGAGTCGCTCAGTTGATTGGCAGCCCATCACTAACACACACATTCCAGCCTCTGGTCCATAGATGTAGTGTCCCTTCGCTCCTCCGTCTTTTCTATCGCTCCTATAATGGCCTCTGTCACTCAGATTTGCTTGACTTTGTACCTCCACCTCTCAGGTACCTTCGACCCACTTGTCTTTCCATCTGTAGAACGACCGAGCAAAAGGAGAGGTGATGAATGACTGACTCCTTTAATACACTGCACGGTCGCTTACAATAAAAGCAAAAAGGATAAAAAGTACAAGTACCAGAAGGAAAAGAAAGATAACACAACCGTTAGAATGTTTGAGAGAAAGATTTTATTTAGCTGTTAACATGTGTGTCTGTGTGTGTGACATAAATACATATATAATGATAATAACAATAGACAGGCCGTCATGCATACATAAAGTGCAAGTGTGTACAAACAAGGGTGCATGCATGTGAGATAAAATACAGAGCATGGAAAGAGTCTATAACAGGACGCTAGAAGTTCAGACACAATGAAGATAAATACCAGTTTGTAGTAAGGTACACAATAGTTGAAGAGCTGTAACAAGAAGTTGTGGCGTAAAAGCAAAGCCGGTTGTAGCACGTGTTGTGTAAGCTGTTGTGGCTACAATGCCGCTGCCAGTCACTTGATACAGGAAGATCTAGCAAGTTGTACTTACTGTTAACCATAGTGAAGTAATTCACAAACTGTATGGAGATAGAACCTGGGTGAAATGTTGCTGTGTACGTAGAGATGTTGGTGTCATTAAGAAGACGGAGGCGACGGAGATTGAGGTTCTGTATGCTACTGGACGAAGTTTAGTTGCCATGTGAGCTGCTGGTGTTGTCTGTCGCTGGAACTGGCTGTGTGCTCTGTGGTCAGTGGTTAGACCTTAGAAGGTCTAGAACCAAAGACGAAATACGGTTGTTGTAATTAGCTTTTATAGGTACTAGGGGGCTCAAACGGAGATTTAGAAGACTGTGTCACGGGACCTTATAAGAAGGCTGCAATTGGTTGGGTTGCACATCGGCACATAATAGAGCAAGAGACAAATTGCACCAATACCAACCAATCAGAGTAGTGGACAGAACAGGGTCCAAACCGCCAAAGGTTAGCTGTTATCTGCTACGTCCGTATTTATGTTATATATGTCAGAGAGAGAGAGAGAATTTCACTAAGCGTCCGCTACACATCTCTCACCACCCATGTCCTGTCCAATCCATTTACCCCTCCCCCACGCACTAAATACAAATCTTTCTTCCCGTGAATTCATCCCGCTGGAGTCTCCTCCCTCCTCATATCTTTCTTGCAGCTGTTAACCTGCATCAGTTTAAACGGAACCTTAACAGCATCAACCTCACTAATCTCAGAGGACCCGAAAAGGGCCATCGGTTTTACCCCTTCTTCTAGACTCAGCGAATCTGCTAAGAAGATGAACGGTAGCACCAATAACTCTTTTCAGAGTTCCCAAATGTTTTGGTGGTGGAACGCTCTGAAAATTAACCTCAGACTTCATTCAAATGTTTGCATCATAATGAATTCTGCGAAAGGCAAACGAGAACCGAATTACCAGCCCAGGAAGCGTTTCTCTGCTGTGCTTTCTCATTATCCCTTCTCAGCTATACACACACACACACACACACATGCTGCAGGGAATCCCGTCCAATCGCAGGGTGTCTTCCTGTATTGGCCGGAGAAAGAACTCTACTTTGAAGATAAATATTCAAAATAAAGTAATTCTTTCTCATTAATTGCACCAACCACATTACTTGGTTTATTTTCTTTGAAGTTGAGTTTAAGGAAGCTAACGTTAGATAATAATAATAATATAATAATAATAATAATAATAAAACATTGTGTACAGTGCTCAGGTGCACTACAACTCATCTAAAGTGTTTGTATAGTACATAGGGTAATGTACAAGCGTCAGGAAAAGAACAGTGCATGAGTCATGACATACACATATGTGTATGAGTATGGAAGGGGGACAATCAGGTGTAGTTTCGGCGGATTTCGGAAAGCATGAGGGCCTTAAAGGATGATTCTAGCAGTTGTCGAATAAGGCGATGAGATGGCAGAATCTTTTAGCAGCATTTCGTCTGTCATTGCGTTTTGATTTCAAATTCCACCGAGGTTGACTTTGCCCTTTATCTCTTTGGGTCGACAATGTAAGTACTTGTATATCTGATATCCTCACTGTTTCAGAGACACAATAAGAATGATCTCGTTTGAGATTACAACCATCTTTGGCTAGTTTGACCCCGTTGCGTCCACTGATCTGATTGGTTGGCATTTGGCGCGGTTTGTCTCCCTACTTATTTCGCGCCTGAGTGTAAAGCTAACCCACCACGGCCTTCGGATAAGGCCTGCTTCATTTGAGCCTACCACAGGCTATACTGATTGAGTATTGAGATCGATGAAATGGACTTATCCCTCCCCTGAAATTTTTGCCCATGTACTAAAATGTGAAAGTAATGGATTGGTAGAATCGTTAGAGCATCGGACATAATGTGTATTTCAATTCTCTTTACTTCAAATTCTACCAAAGCTAACTTGGTCCTCCATCCTCATCATCATCATCATTGTTCGACCATGATCGAGACAATGGAATTTACCATGCTACGCCAGACTTCACAGTCCATCATAGCATTACGGAGGTCCTGTTGGTGGATGCCTGTATCCCTGAAGATTACATCAGGGTAGGAGAGTGTGCGCCCTCTGGTATTGCGAGTAGATGGCTTCCAGAGGAGAAGAGTAGAAATTGCCTCGTTTTCAGCTCCATCCTTCAAAGCTGATAAAAAAAAGAAAAAAACAGGTACCATACCACCGCCTTGGGTGGTATTTGTTCCTGCTTTTTTTGCCCTCTAAGTTCAAGTCCCACCATGGCCTACTTGGGTAGTAGATTTAACTGGACGCCAAGTTTAATGTCACACCCTGGCACCTTCGGTGCCGCTAGCGATGTCCCCTTTGCTACAAATATTCCAATCAGCTTTATGGTTTAAGGATATTTTCTTCCCTCCATCCCCCTTCTTGTCTCTGCGGTTGTTTTGCGATGGGCCCAAGGGACACTGGCTCCTTCTCCTGACACAGGTGTGGCTGTGTGACAAGAGGCTTCCTTCCTAACCATGTGGTCTTAGGTTCAGTCCCACTGTACAGCAACTTGGGTAAAGGTCTTCTACTATAGCCCAGGGCCGATCAAGGCCTTGAGGGTGAATTTGGTAGACGGAAACTGAAAGAAGTCCGTCTCTCACCACAGCTTGACAAACGGTGCTGGTTTGTTTACATCCTCCTAACTTACGGTTCGGTACAAAGAAAGCGATAAAATAAGCATCAGGCATAAAAATAAGTCCTGGGGTTGATTCGCATGATCAAAACCTGTGAAAGTGCTGCCCCAGCATGGCCGCAGTCTAATGCCCGAAACAAATTAGGAGATAAAAGAGATAAGAACAAAAATCATAGGAGTTATTTCCCTTTGGCCATAGATGTTTTAATGCTGTGATTCTTGAAGAGAAAGATTGCCTCCAGGAAGAAATTCCAGTATTTCAGTTACGAAATGGTTTTAGGATGAAAAATTGTTTGTTTTGCTAATTTTCTTTTCTTTAATGTCAATTTTAAGGAAGCATCAAAAATTTTCAATTTCTTTTTTTTTTTCTTACATAAAAAGTATTCAATTCCTTAAAAAGTCCACATTAAAATACTGAAGACAGAAAAATGGAATAAAAAGTGAAAAAAAACACCAATTCTACCATTAAGTGCGTCAATCGGTTGCACAGCTAATTATAAAAACGAAAATGGTTTAATCAGATACCATAGTTTCACAGTCAGTCAAATATGTTTTCAATTTGCACAAGATTTGGCTGCTATTTCTAACAAGTCAAACAACTATGTGAAACACAATCTGCAAATTAACCCTTTGGATACCAACCTTGTTGAAACCACCTCTGGCTCTGTAGTACAAATGTCTTGTTTTCAAAAGTTCTGAATTAAAATCTTCCACCAAACCTTAGTCACAATTTATGTTCCTAACACTAGCTGAATGATAACTAAGTTATTTTACTAAATTCCTTGTTATATTTAAAGTAATTAAAAGAAACACAGAGGATCTCAACAGAAATACGGTAACGAAAGGGTTAAAGACAGTCAGTCAAGTGTGTCTTCAATTTGCACAAGATTTGGCTGCTATTTCTAACAAGTCAAACAACTATGTGAAACAAAATCTGCAAATTAACCTTTTTGATATCAACCCGGCTGAAACCGCCTCTGGCTCTGAGTACAAATGTCTTGTTTCCATAAGTTTTGAATTAAAATCTTCCACCAAACCTTAGTCACAATTTATGTTCCTAACACTAGCTTAATTGATATAACTAAGTTATTTTACTAAATTCTTTGTTATATTTAAAGTAATTGAAAGAAGCATAGTAATAGATACAGTATCGGAAGTGTTAAAGCTTTGATCCTATGTTAGAAATCTCTCGCATAATATTAAAGATTGGAACTATAAAAGAGAAGCATGAAATGGGGCTGTGGTGAAGAAGTTTGCTTTGCAATCATGAGGTCAACTCTACAGCATGGCATCTTGGGCAAATGTCACTTTTTGTAGTCCCCGGTCCATCCATAGCTTGTAAGTGTAATGCAGGTGAAACTGTATGGGAACCAGTCAGGTGAATTGCAAAAACACGCATTGAGTCGAACCAGGGGCAGCTGATGAAGGGGAATATTCCTTGTATTGTTGTCCTGTACTCTGTTTTTTCGTTGTTAAAAAAAGGTCCATTTCCTTGTTTGATTTTGTTTTCGTTTCTCGTGTTCTACGTTTATTTGTGGTGTCCTGTACTCATATATATATATATGCTTGTATATATACATATAGATGTAAGTATGTACATATGCGTATGTATATATGCATATATTTTATTTATTTATTATATTATTATATGACTGAACGCACACGTCGTTTCTCTTCTCCAAGTAAGTTTATATATATATATATATATATATATATACATACTGTTGTGTCTGGGGAGAGTCATTCTCTTTTGGTGCCTTATAATTTAACACAGTCACTGGTGAGTTTGCTAAATTATAAGTCACAAAAAGAAAATGACTCTCTCCAGACTCAACAGAATATGCTTCAACACACGATCTCACATAAAGAATCTTGCAAACCAAATCCAAAAACGAAATACACACACACACACATGAAGTATGGTACACAGAAAGCTCCTGGACTCTCAGGAATCACCACTGAGACGCTTAAAATATCTGGTGGGGTGGGATATGAGCTTGTCACCCATGGAGTTAATCAGGTTGTCCACAAGGGAGTCACTCCTGTAAAGGTAAAAGGGATACCTTGGACAGAAGTAATTACAGAGTCATCCAATTACTGGAACAGGTGATGAAAGTTACAGAAAGAGTAACGAGTCAATTAATTAGGAAAAGAGTTAACCTAGGTGAGATGCAGCTTGGTTTTTGTACCTGAAAGAAACACTACCAAAGCTATCTTCCAGGTAAGGCAGCCGCAGCAGAAGCGCTTGGCCAAAAATAACCCCCACCCACCACCACCACCACTGTACTCGGCTTTTGCTGACCTTTGACTGGATCACCCATTCTGTTATCCTGTGGGCAATGTGGAAACTAGGGATAGACAAGCA
The DNA here is from genome assembly GCF_006345805.1 of Octopus sinensis. Classification (NCBI taxonomy): domain Eukaryota; kingdom Metazoa; phylum Mollusca; class Cephalopoda; order Octopoda; family Octopodidae; genus Octopus; species Octopus sinensis. Next base: position 54,873,116 of record NC_043014.1, read on the forward strand.
TTTGGTGAAAGCTGTCCAAACCGTTCGACTCATGCCAGCATGGAAAATGGATGTCAAATGATGATGATGATGATGATGTGTGTGTGTGTAAACCAAAGTATCAAGATATGTTACTTATTCGCAAAAGAGATGTAACCTAGTCATTTGATAAATAGAGATCAATAAAATAAGTACCCGGGTGAAATAATTATTGGGGTTCTTAATGATTAAGTGAAGGTGCATGGCCTTGTGTCTAGGGTGTTATGTGCATGATCACTAAGTTGTGGGTCCAGCCACGGGAGCAGCATGTTATGTCCTTGAATGAGACAATTTGCTTCCCATTGGCTTCAGTTTAGTCATCTGATAAGGAATCCCGGCCCAGTCCTGCTGCCACCTTTGCCCCTTCCAACTGCCACATCCTGGATGTTTTCAGTTGGATCAAGAGTGGGACTGTTGGATTAAGGTGTTTATGTGTGTTCATGATTACACGGACACCTGAAACAGTTAACAAAGGCAAGGTACATCATGGGTACCTGAAACAATTAACCAAAGCATGGTACACACTGCCACCAACTCATACTCATTTGTGAGTGAAGGCCATGGTTTTTTTGGCGGGGAGGGTTTTAAGGGGTTTTTTTCATCCCTTTAAGACCAACTAAAAATAATCCATTGAAGGTTAAATACTCCAGCATTGACCTGAGTGAAATCCATCAAAATAGACAAACAACTAAAATGGATGATTTAAAGAGAATGGAGATAATTAAGATTAGCCACAATAAACGGAGCTTACCTCGTTAAGTCATTAAACATGGCAGGCAAACAGAATTATTAATTGTTCAGTCAGACAATGGTTGTGGCTCTCAGTGAATGAATATCTGCATGTGGTCTTCACTCTTCTCTCAATGTATTTGTAAATAATCTGACAGAACAGTTGAAGAATAAATTCATATCAATACAATATCTACACCAGAGCAGTTTGCATTGTATAGAACACAATTTAATGGTGTTTGTAGAGAAAGAATCATAGATCAAATCCAAAGAATGTCTTGAATGTTGGCAAAAACCATGACCTGTCCTCTCTTGAAGTGAATCTAACAGTTTTTTGTGTGTTTTAAAATGGCTTATAAACACCTTCCACACTGCAAATGTTTATATATATATATATATATATATATATATATATAATATATATATATATATATATATATATATATAATATATATATATATATATATGTATATATATATATATATATATATATATATATATATATATATAAAACGAAATCGAAATCGAAACCGAATTGAACCAGCCAGGATCCCTGGCCTGGTGGTACGTAAAAAGCACTATCCGACTCGTGGCCGTGGCACGTAAAATACTCCAATGCGACTGTACGACAGGCACCCATGCCAACCCCCTTTGCTTGTGAAGACATGTTGGGGCAAGCGAAATCGAAATCGAATTGAACCAGCCAGGATCCCTGGTCTGGTGGTACGTAAAAAGCACCATCCGACTCGTGGCCGATACCAGCACCGCCTCGACTGGCTTCCGTGCCGGTGGCACATAAAATACACCAATCCGACCGTGGCCGTTGCCAGCCCCGCCTGGCACCTGTGCAGGTGGCACGTAAAAAGCACCCACTACACTCACGGAGTGGTTGGCGTTAGGAAGGGCATCCAGCTGTAGAAACATTGCCAGATCAGACTGGAGCCTGGTGCAGCCTTCTGGCTTCCCAGATCCCCGGTCGAACCGTCCAACCCATGCTGGCATGGAGAACGGACGTTAAACGACGATGATGATGATATATATATATATATATATAAATATATATACATATATATATACATATATATATATGTATATATATATATATATATACATACATATATATATATATATGTATGTATGTGTGTGTGCGTGTGTGCGTGTATATATATATATCATGTGTATGTGTGTGTGTGTATTTGTGTGCTTCTTGTCTTCATGTCACATAATAGTTGTAAACGATCCTCACTGTCATACAAGCAGTGTCCTTCATTTCCAATCTTTCAAGAATAACATTTTTAGCTACAAAAAAGTCTTAACTAGTTCGGAAACAGCTGAGGGTTGGCAACAGGAAGGCCATCCAGTCGCAGAAATCTGTCTCAACAAATTCTGTCAAAGCCATGGAAGAATGAAAAAGTTGGCATTAAAATGATGATAATAATGGTGAGGTTTGGGTGTGGGTGTGCAGTGATGAGTTTGCTTCCCAACCACATGGTTCCGAGTTCAGTCCCACTGCGTGGCACTTTGGGCGAGTGCCTTCTATTATAGCCTCAGGCTGAACAAAGCCTTGTGAGTGGATTTGGTAAACAGAAACTGAAAGAAGCCCATCATATGTGTGTGTGTGTGTCTGTGTTTCTCTTTGTGTCTGTTTGTTCCCCTTTACTGCTTGACCCCAATACTGACGTGTTTATGTCCCTGTAACATACCAGTTCATCAAGAGAAACCAATAACGCCATAATAGATCGTTAGCTCCTAACACATTTTTTTTCTCTCCTTGTTTCTTTTCTGTGTATCTTTCTGTCGAAGAGCGTAGGCTTGAAACGTAAAAGACTATTTCTATTCCTGAGCACTATACTAATATCATCATCATCATCATCATCGTTTAGCATCCGTTTTCCATGCTAGCATGGGTTGGACGGGTCAACTGGGGTCTGTGAAGCTGGAAGGCTTCGTCAGGCCCAGTCAGATCTGGCAGTGTTTCTACGGCTGGATGCCCTTCCTAACGCCAACCACTCCGCGAGTGTAGTGGGTGTTTTTTACGTGCCATCTGCACAGGTGCCAGACAGAGCTGGCGAACGGCACGAACGGATGGTGCTTTTACGTGTCACCGGCACGGGGCCAGGCGATGCTGGCAACGGACACGAACGGATGGTGCTTTTACGTGCCACCGACACGGGGCCAGACAGAGCTGGCAACCGGCCACGAACGGACGGTGCTTTTACGTGTCACCGGCACGGGGGCCAGCCGAGGCTGGCAACGGACGCGAACGGATGGTGCTTTTACGTACCACCGACACGGTTGCCAGACAGAGCTGGCAAATATACATATATATATGTATGTATATATACATATATATATATATGTATATATACATATATATTTATACATGCATATATATACATCGGCCAAAGCTTTGAACTCACTGTCAACAACATTCTTGCTAAAGAATAATGTAATCTAAATGATAAGAAGACAAAGAAAATTTATTAATGACTCGTTAAAATTGTTTCTGTACCAACTCTCTAATTCCATCGCTAGTTTACGCAAAACTTCTAAGTGAAAATTTGCATAATGTTTGCAGTTTTAGACATTGAAGAGGCACATCCTCAGACTTGCATCAAAGGTGAGCTGTTACATGTTTGCGTAAACTGGCAAATAGAGTTGGTACAGAAGCATTTGTATAAATATGTACAAGGTCTGATTAATATGTATCCGGATCGTTGCCATAGTAACAAAGCTAAAGCACACAGAGTGAAGCTGCTTGACACAGACTGACATTGAACTCTGCTGGGCATGTGTACTAAGTGTTAACATTCTAGCTCACTTCTGCTGTTTACAGCAGTGCCTGGAAGGAAGGTGTGTTGCGTGGGATCATCACATTGACCATGACAGAAAATTGTCGTGGCGATACCTGCTCAGAGCCCTTTGGAAAGTTGCAGAAAGTATATGGAGAGGAGTGTATGAGCGACACACAAGTGTAAGAGTGGTTCAGACGTTTCCAAGATGGCTGAAAAAATGTCAATAGTGACGAATTTTCTGGGAGACTCGCAACCAGCAGAACTGAGAAAATCATTGCAGATGTGCATACTACACACCTTCCTTCCAAGCACTGCTGTAAACAGCAAAAGCAAGCTAGAATTTTAAAACTTAGTACACATGCACAGCAGAGTGCAAGGTCAACCTGTGCCAAGTGACTTCACCCGACACGGTTTAGCTTCGTTACTATAGCAACAGTCTGGATACTTATTGATCAGACCACACACACATCTATACTCACATACATATATATATATATAGATTACATATATAGATAATATATATATAGGCGCAGGAGTGACTGTGTGGTAAGTAGCTTGCTTACCAACCACATGATTCCGGGTTCAGTCCCACTGCGTGGCACCTTGGGCAAGTGTCTTCTCTCGGGCCGACCAAAGCTTTGTGAGTGGATTTGGTAGACGGAAACTGAAAGAAGTCTGTCATATATATGTATGTGTGTGTGTGTTTGTCCCCCTAGCATTGCTTGACAACCGATGCTGGTGTGTTTACGTCCCCGTCACTTAGCGGTTCGGCAAAAGAGAGCGATAGAATAAGTACTGGGCTTACAAAAGAATAAGTCCCGGGGTCGATTTCCTTGACTAAAGGCGGTGCTCCAGCATGGACGCAGTCAAATGACTGAAACAAGTAAAAGAGTAAAAAGAGTATAGATTACACACACACACTGTAAAAGTCCTGTTAAAACCATCGACCAGTTCAATATAAATTCACTTTACAGCCACCATTGAATCCCTCCATCGTCAGGTGGTCGTTAAGGAATATAATAATATGCCAGACATTCTCCAGCAGACAACTCACATCTAATCCAACTGTGTTGTTTCTTTGCTGCGCTCATTAGCAATCAGTCAATCAGACAATCAATCAATCAACCAACTTCAACATGGCTGCCTTGGTCGGTCGTCGAGACCCTCGTTACAATTCACACACATTAGCAAAGAGTTAATCAATGAGCTTCTCTGCATCTCTGCCTCTCGTTCTTATTGACTCGGTTTTATAATCTGGAGGTTGCTCTACTCCACATGGGAAGTTAAACAAAACTAGCTTTTAAAATTAGAAATTGAGGAAATAAACAAAAAACGAAAGGAAAGTATTGACTGTTTTGTTTTATTAATCATCTTTACCAAATCAAAATAGATGAACATCAATGGAATTTGTAGTTTTGTGGTACCAGTGCCAGTGGCACATAAGAAAACCATCCGAACATGGCCGTAGCCAGTACCGCATCGACTGGCCTCCGTGCTGTGGGCACGTAACAAACACCATCCGATCGTGGCCGTTCGCCAGCCTCATCTGGCACTTGTGTCGGTGGCACATAAAAACACCATCCGATCGTGGCCGTTCGCCAGCCTCGTCTGGCACCTGTGTCGGTGGCACATAAAATCACCCACTACACTCTCGGAGTGGTTGGTGTTAGGAAGGGCATCCAGCTGTAGAAACACTGCCAAATCTGACTGGCCTGGTGCAGCCTTCGGGCTCCCCAGACCCCAGTTGAACCGTCCAACCCATGCTAGCATGGAAAGCGGACATTAAACGATGATGATGATGATGATGATGATGATGAGGATGTATAGGAACAGGCGTGGCTGTGTAATAAGAAGTTTGCTTCCTATTACATGGTTCCGGGTTCAGTCCCACTGCATGGCACTTTGGCCAAGTGTCTTCTGCTCTAGCCTCAGCTCAGGCTGACCAAAGACTTGTTGGTGAATTTTGTAGACAGAAACTGAAAGTCATAAAGTAATGCCATTTTATTTAGGGCAGATATAATTACCAAGGCAGGAACATGTATCAGGTATCAACATGAAGCTTATTATGAGTTTATTGTTTTTCTTTTTGGCAAGAAATCGACCAGATTGACCCCTTGAGCATCCCAAAAGACAGTCGCCATGATTTTTCCAGCTGGTGACGTAGAGTGGCACCATTCCATTGACTGCCTCTTTGATTCCGGTCCATAATGATGAACCCATGTTTCATCACCTGTTACGAGCCTTCGAAAGAAGGTGTTGTCTCTTTGACTTTATAGGGAAGAAATGGCTCAAAGAACAGTCAACAGAATTTTTCGGGGCAGGGATACATGCTCTCATTTGAAGGTGGAACATTGCTCTTGAGGGAAATGGTGACTATGTTGAGAAGTAAGGATGTGATCCACAGACAACCAGCTTCATTTCGATGTATGATTACATGTTCCTCGTACATATTGTAGAGAGGATTATAACCTCTGCCTTAGCATAGGTGGAGGTATTGTTTTCAGTTGTGTTTGTTTGTTTGTCAATAGACAAGACATCTTAAGAACTGCTGGAAGGATTCGGATGAAACTTCCAGGGATGTTTGGCCTCATGATTGGCACAAACTGATTAGATTTTGGGATCGATCTGGTACTGGACAAGGATTCTGGATTATTTTTCCGGATATTTTACTTAATCTTTGAGAGTGGTCAGGTTCATTTTTAGTATTCTCGTTCATGAGAGCAGTCGAGTTTATCTCAGATATTCTCATTTTAAAAATCATCTTCATCTAATTGTTGAGAGGATGTTGGTGTTGGCAGAGGTTTGTGCTGAGTGCTCGTTATTATTCTCCACTCCCTGACGTTCCCTAACTCATGCTTCATCGGTCACCCTTCAACCTTACCCCTAATTTCTACAGTTGTCCCCACTCTCCCCTATCTCCTTATCATTCCTCAACTTTTGTTCATAATACTCTGACCCTCTCTCACTCCCCTACACACCCTCTATCCACACACACTTCCTCTTCTCCCCACCTCAAACACAGAGGGTCCTTTACTTTTACTTATTTCTTCTAGCTGTTTTTCTTTCGCTGTGTAGACAAACAACCAGGCCTAAAGAGAAAAAAATAAAAACTAAATGTTTTTGATAAGAAACTGAACTTCAATTTAAAGTATAGCAGATGGGACAAATTTTAAGGCATTGGAGTCTGGTGCAGCCATCTGGTTCGCCAGACCTCAGTCAAATCGTCCAACCCATGCTAGCATGGAAAGCAGACGTTAAATGATGATGATGATAATGATGATGATACTGTAAGAGCAAAATATTAGCAAAGCGAGAGAGAAAACACCACCTGGTTTTTGGGTTCACTATTGTCACAGAGATTGGGTGGGTGAACATGACATTATATTGTAAGAGATCAGAGGACCCTCATCTTTCGATGAAAGCCTTTCTAATAAAGAACCCATTTCATCCAAAAGAAGGTAAAAAACAAAATAAAACAGCCAAAGCTATACCACCTGGCCTTCCATCTTGGGATGTTGAGGTGCAATAAACACTAGGAATGCATAGAAAATAGACTTCATCAAATGCCGAGGGAGATACGTAGTAACAGTAGATAGTTTCTGTAACCTAGGTGACCAAGTCAGCAGTGTAGGAGGAGGATGTTCTAAGAGTGTAACTGCAAGAATAAGAATGGGTAAAGTTCAGAGAGTTTCTACTTTTGTTGGTTAGAAAGAGCCTCTCTCTCAGAGTGAAAGGCAGATTGTACGGAGTCTGTGTACAAAGAGCCACATGGCAGTGAAATGTGGGCTGTGACTGCAGAGGACATCATCATCGTTTAACGTCCACTTTCCATGGTTGGACGATTTTGACTGAGGGCTGGTGAACCAGATGGCCGCACCAGGCTCCAGTCTTGATCTGGCAGAGTTTCTACAGCTGGATGCCCTTCCTAACGCCAACCACTCCGAGAGTGTAGTGGGTGCTTTTTATGTGCCACCGGCATGGGGCCAGTTTGGTGGTACTGGCAACGGCCACGCTCAAATGGTGCTTTTTATGTGCCACCTGCACAGGAGCCATTCCAGCGGCACTGGCAACGACAATGAACTCGCTCGAATGTTTTTTCACATGCCACCAGCACAAGTGCTTGTAAGGCAACGCTGGTAACGATCACGCTTGAATGGTGTTTTTAACGTCCCAATGGCACGGAGGCCAGCTTGTCGCTCTGGCAACGATCTCACTCATATGGTACTCTTAGCGCTCCACTGGCACACTGTTTAAAGTGGTCAGCATTAGGAAAGGCATCCAGCTGTAAGAAATCAAACCAAAGCAGACGACTGGAGTCTGGTGCAACTCTCTGGCCTGGCTGGTGCCAATCAAGCCGTTTGACCCATGCCAACCACAGAAAACAGATGTTAGATAACAATGACACAAGTTTGAATATTCAAATGAGAAAGTCAGAGGCAGTAAGTTTCATTTATTGTTACAGAATGGAAGATTCCCTTCCTATCTTCTGTGGTTTGCCAGTAATATGTCTGTTGGGGTTTCCTAAACCCTGAATGAGCGGATTATGGGGAAACTCTGAGTACCAAAGAAGTGAATCATTGACTTTATACGAATATATTGATAACCTTGACGAATACATTCAAAACAGATTTTCCATTGAGAACTGCACAATTCGCTGCAAGATATGACAACCCTAACCCTGACCCTAACCATTGTCACGACAACACTAACAGATGAATATACATCAATTTTTTTAGAGCATGATCTGTTGATGAGTTTTTAAAAAAAAGATATATATATATATAAACGGAGGAGTTGGTGTGTGGAAAGTAGCTTGCTTCCCAACCACATGGTTCTGGGTTTAGTCCCACTGCGTGGCACCTTGGACAAGTATCGTCTACTATAGCCTCCGGCTGAACAAAGCCTTGTGAGTGGATTTGGTAGAAGGAAACTGAAAGAAGCAGGTCGTTTGTCCCCCCACCCCCACTATCGCTTGACAACCGATGTTGGTGTGTTTACGTCCCCATAGCTTGGCGGTTCGGCAAAAAAAGTGACTGATAGAATAAGTGCTAGGCTTACAAAAGAATAAGTCCCGGGGTTGAATTTGTTCGACTAAAGGCGGTGCTCCAGCATGGCCGCAGTCATGAAACAAGTAAAAGAATGTGCTTAATTATTAACCTTGACTCAATTAGGTCGCTAATGTTTTGTACTGAAGGTCAAGGACCCTCTAATTACGAACGTATTCGACAAGATTACTATTCACACACACACATATATTTGTGTGTGTGTATATATATTACAAACGCTTTTTTTTTAATTCAAAAGAGTACTCGTTACATGTTGTAGAGTATATATATTTGTAAATCGTTAGATATTTCCTCTGTTACCATTCAGTTTCTCACTCAATTCGCTATTTCAATTTCACTGTGAACTATAGAATCAATCGTATTGAAGGATAAACTCGGAGTAGCGACCGAGTATACCCCAGCTTCGTATAGTGCACATGAGCACTGCATACAATTCCATCCATATAATACACACACACACATATATATATATATATATATAAACATTATATTATATACAGGCGTATACAAAACCATACATACGGCCACATGTGTATTATATATATATATATATGTATACACACATGTGGACGTATATATATATATACACACACATGTAGACGTATATATATATATATATATACACACACACACATGTAGACGTATATATATATATATATATATTTGTATTTCTTAGGAGACTGAGGGAGTGAGTTACCGACATAAATCTGGCACCGAAATTTTGTTATTTGCAATAAATTAACCATTTTAAAATTTCTGGACTCAGTTCTGGGACAAAAAATGTTTCGCGTATTTAAAAAATAATTTTTTAAAACTTTACGATACAATTTAAATGAATTACTGTCATCATTTAAAAAAAAAAAACGGGAAAGAAAGAACAAAAGCAATCAACAATTGACTTTCTGGATGACCATGTGAAGAAATTTTCTTGGATTACTTCAACAATTTGGAGAGGAAACGTTTTATTTTTTGATTGAATTCATACAAAATCCGGAATGGATCTGACGATCTACGAAAATTAATTTTCCGAAATTGAAAGGGGCAAGAAAAATACTGAAGTGATATCATGTTTAGTATTATGTTTAAACTCTAATTGGAATGATTTGGAATTGTTCCCTATAAACATTATGCAGTCATTTATTGAAAGTGAGTTTCGGGGATTCAGTTCGTCCTTTCAAAGTGTGGGAGTTTTCAACTTAAATATGTTGTTTTGGACTAATTTAATTTATTAGCAAATTTAAAATATCAATGTAATATTGAATGTGCAGTAAAAAATATATTACGATATCTTATTTCCATTTTGATAATTTATCATTATTACTATTATTATTTAGTTCTGTATAACTTGTTTAAACGTATTTCAGATTCACGTGTTCCAGGGTGGTTTTTGAAATGACTCAACTCTATGTGCTGAACTATTCTTGTGAAATAAATTAATATATGAATATGATTTGAAAACTACTAAAATATTATTTATTATCGACTAATATTTTAAGAAACCCTTTAAATATAACTTCAATTTCTGAAGTTTATATTAAAAAATAAAATTATAATAAAATAGAGAATATTTCTATTTTTAACTATTTCATAGTCAGGGTACATTCAACGCGATCGCTCAAATCGCTGAAAATAAAAATATTAAATTGTATTAGCATTAACGAAGAATTTATATTTTGTATCAGATGTTTTGATATTTTAAAAAATTAGCGAACGTGATTGTAGTTTTTTTAATGCGTCGCTGAATATATTTTTGGTGATTATTAATGGAAATGTTATTTTTGTGGAGGCTATAATTGTTTGCGGTTTCAAGCGGCATTTTAGTAGTTATGTCCCTTGCCTAGCTCTTCTTTTCAAGTTGCTCTCGTGGAAGAGCAGGTGAACGACTGTGTATATAGTTCCATTCTCATTCACATCTGCTGGACTGCAAACCTCGTCTTCCTCGAGGAATCGCGCTCAACAACAGAAAAAAAAAACAACAACAACTTATAATAACAACTCAAGAACTCGAAAATAACATCACCGATTTTTATTTTGTCATGGCTTCTGAAGAGAATTTCGATACAGGAGATGCAGGAGCATCGCAGACCTATCCGCAACAATGTTCCAGCTTACGCAAGAATGGCTACGTTCTTCTGAAACAGAGACCGTGTAAAATCGTAGATATGTCCACGTCGAAAACCGGCAAACATGGTCACGCTAAGGTTCATCTCGTTGGCCTGGACCTGTTCAACGGCAAAAAGTACGAAGATATTTGTCCCTCCACTCACAATATGGAGGTGCCCAACGTGAAGCGAAAGGACTACCTTTTGATTGATATCGACGCGAATAACTACTTGACCCTGTTGGAAGATGACGGAGCAATTAAAGACGATTTAAACCTACCAACTACTGACATCGGCAAAGAAATAAGCGATAAGCACAAAAGCGATCAGGCCCTTGTTCTTACTGTGTTATCAGCTATGGGTGAAGAACAAGTAGTAAGTTATAAATTGGATAATAATAAATAATGGATTAATGAGCCAAGAGGAAAAAAACTGAACCTATGCAAGCTATGGTCACTTTTACACTATAAACTGAAGCAATTAAACACCAACACACAATAATTAATCTCTCCTCGTCAACAGTTAAAGGACAATCTTTATTTTCTCAATATAATACTGTAAATGATAGCAGCTAATAGACTTATTGGCAGGTTCTCTTTCTAATTATCTGTCTCTTATTTTTCTCTCTCTACTCTAAATCTCTTGAATAATGCGCGCACGCTCGCACACACATTCACTCACTCAGCCGTAGTTTAATTAAAATCTTAATCTTAAATTGAGCCAAAGATATTTATTTTTAAAGAAGGAAAAAAACACACAAGTTAAAAAAAGAAAAAAAAAGCAAATGAATCAAGCAGGGAACGGCGCAAAGTAAATGGAGACACTCACAAAAAAAGAAAAAAGGGGATAAAAGCGATGTGAGTTGATGGAAAAACCCTCAACAAGTCAAGGATTTCAAAAAAAAAATCTTCATCGCCCTCACCTGTTTTTTTTTTTTTTTTTTTTTTTTTTCCAAAACTCTGAAAGTTGCCTCCTTCTTCTTCTTCTTCTTCCAAAATTGCCATTCATTTATGAGAGAGAGAAGAAAGACACACAAAAAAAAATGAAAACTGAAGAATATTTCACGATCCGACGACGACGATGGGAAGAAAAAAAAATGATTTTTTTGGAAAAAAAGAAAAAAAATGATTTTTTTTTTTTTTCTCTCTCCTTCTTCAAAATACTTCAACATAAATTGAAAGAAAAAGTGCAGAAAAATCCACGGATTTCTTGGTATGTTCCGTTTGTTACAACTGGAAATTGTTATGAATCTCTCTTGTACGCTTTAGTCTTTAATTATGGGGTATCAGTTCTGTAATAGACCAAATTTTTTTCCCTTTTTTTCCTACCTTTTTTCAAATATTATTTGACTGATCACCTCATTTCTAGACAAAAAGCTCAGATTTGATAACGAATCAGTCGTAAAAAGGCTAACCAACATTACTACTACTACTACCTACTAGTACTACTTAACTACTACTACTACTAACTATAGATTTACACACACAGAAAGAAAGAATGAAAAAAAAAAACAGAAAACACCTCCTTTTAATTAATTATTGATATATTATCACATAACAAAAGAATATATCCATCTTCATATTTCTTAATTTGTATAAAAAAGAAATATAGGCTGTTCATAATATAAGTAAAGGTGGGAACTTTAACTTAACAAGGCTAAATGGCTTTTTTAAAGAAAAACTCCAAAAATGTGGTCTCAAAGACTTCCTTGGAGTGTTTTGGTTGACCTGCTTGAACATTTATGCATGCTTTAACACAACATATATATATATGTGTATATATATAGATATATATGTGTATATATAGATATATATATGTTATATATGATATATATATATGTAACATTCTCTCTTTTGTATTTTTTTTCCTCCTTCCTTCCTCTTATAAATAATAAAGTGGTTTGTATTTTCTCCTAAGGGCCAAACATTTGAGTTATATTAAAAAAGAATTGAACATAACACGTGATTTTCATTTTTATCCTTTTTTTTTTCTCAATTATTATTATTATTATTAATTAATTACATTTTTTCTATTCCACTTGGTCTCTCTCTTCTTTCTTCCCTGATGATGATGATGGTTATATTTTCCAGCTGCTTTAACAGTAGAGCCTGGCCTTGGTAACATTTTATTCAACACCCTTACCATAGCAGTTGCTTAAAATGCTTCATGTATAATAATAATTATATATAGTATTTATTATATTATATATGTACACTCACTCACTCACAGACACACACACCACACAATTTATATATATATACATTACATTCTTTTAGATTTAGTTGAGATATTTGGTAAGGAAAGTGGAAAACTTTGAGATGGACCCCTGAGTAAACCATTTCAGAAATGACTGGGGGGGAGCGAAGGTTTCTTGCTCAATCCCCCCCTATTTTATTCATTTTTCTCCTGATTTCATTACAATAATCTATTCTCTCGTCATCGCAGCTAAATTTTATTCATCCCATATCCTTTTTACTGGCCATAATAATACCCTTTTTCACCCATTGTGTTCTGCCTCCTCTTATTCCCTTTTCTCAAAGCGATTCCTCTTACATTTTGTGGACCTCGTGGTTCGCTTTCCAACATTGTACAATACTTAACAAGCAGGGCCGGCCACCTTTCTGTCTATCTCTCTCTCCCCTCAGCCTAAATCTACCTGAAGAAACACCTAGAAACTATTAATTAACGACTCATTAAGTCGATCTATCTCTCTTTTTTGTAATTTTTTTCATACTCCCATTCATTTTACCCAGGTTTAATATTTCTAGTCTTTCACCTTAAAACCCTCAAACCTCATTTTTTTTCCTTCTGTATTTTAGTCATTAACTCAATGTTTTCTAGTTCTGATGTATTTTCTTAATAATGGAATCTCTCTTCTATCAAAAGAATCCTTTCCCTGGCCTGTGTGGGGTCTTTTTCTCTTCTCTAATCTAAAATCGTCCGGTCTCGATTTCCGTCGGGCGACCATTTCTCTTCTTGCATAAGAAACACTAAATACTTTATACATTTTCTACACAGATCAGAGCGGTTTCCTTGCCGTGGATGCTTCATTTTATTAATTAACAAAGCCTAGTAGAACCCTCGGCCACCAGACTATCATAAATTAAAGCTTATTTTCTTCCCTCGGCAACGCTCTCTCTTCATCTTGTTCGAAATCTTCGTTACATTTTCAGATATGGCGTTGGGCGGGGAAATCGTTAATCTTCATATTTTCTCTCTCTTTTCTCTGACTATTTTAAAGCGATTTTTTGCTGTTGAAAGCCGTTTTCTCATCCCGCTTTGTCCACTTTAAATGACATCATCGTTTCCCTCTCTCTCCGTTCGTGGGAGCCTCTGCAAAAAGCCGCATGTGAAGAGATTTAATTGAAAAAGCCATTTTCATCACCCAGTATCTGACCTACTTTCTTCTTCTTTATCTTTCCCTCCCTATGACACGTCGTCGGCCTTTCTCTCTCACACATTATATCTTGCTCTGTCTCTTCTATTTCTCTCCATAAATGAATGGATATTCGGGTTTCTCTTTAAAAATTCGTTGTGGCAGAGAGGAAAGACAGAGAGACATGGGATTTTTATATAATTAAAAATCCACCACTAATTATTCCCCCCCGGCCTCTGCACCGAACTCAGTCGCTGCTGACTGAATCGAATTTTAGTCTGGATGGTTCTTCTATACATTTTTCTCTTAGCTTTAAATATCTCCACTCATTTAAAATGTGTGAATGAAGTCTCCTTTTTCTTCTTTTTCCTCCTCTTCTTCTCCATTCGCTTTCCTCTTTTCTTTTCCCTCTTTTTTTTAATTTTTTAATTATTTATTTATTTTTTTATATTTCGTTGTATATCGACCGCTCCGTTTCTCGTCGAGTGGCGAGCGATTCGTAACGGAAACAGCCGAGTCGCGCGCTCGTGCGTCGCCGGAATCTCTCTTCCCATATCTGGTCAGTGCAACAGTGCTGCATTAATCAATGGTGGCGCGTTTAGAGAGACGACAGAGAGAAAAACCAGACGACTGTTATTATTCGCTCGTTTCTCGCTTTCTCTTCGTTCGCCGCCTTAACTTTTGTATGGATTTATTAATTTCTACCCGAATGATTCCCTATCCATATTCGTTGTGGCTGTGGCCGAGTCCCAAGCCTCTGTCGGTGTCTCTTTTGCTGCTTCCACTCTTTCTTGGCATCAATGCCTCCAAAGATGGCCGTATGTTCCGGAACATATGGCAGCATTTATTACTTATTTAGACGAGCAACCAACGAATTTCCAATTATTTTCTTTAAATTAAGCTTACTTGTCACAGTTTTTTTTATTTAATAGAGACCGGTTTTTAATATATAGTTAGGTACCGGCATCGTTTACAGGTTGAGGAAGGGTGGTGTTATTTTGTTGGAACTTACCTGCAAATTGGATAAAATTATTCTGGCCCGTGTATGTTAATGTGGCTTAAATATAACAAGCAAACCTTTTTTCTTCAATTCTTAATCAAATATCTGTCGCGATAATACGGTCTACCGTTCTGTCAGACAGCCAACCTCTCCACGTGGCTTTTCTTCTACCCCCTTACACTTTCAATATGAAGGTTTTGCTTTTCTTAATGTTTCCTATAATTCCTTAAATTACAGGGTTTTGCTTGTGTTTTAATAACTGAGTCACGCTATTAATTTATCTTACTGAAACCCCCAAAAGTTTGTTTCGGGTATATTCTTAGTCGGAACATCCGTGGACAGACACTGGTGGTGTTTGGTCCCACGCGTGATGTCCTAGCAACATTTTCAAAAGATTCTTAAAAAGTTCAGAGGCGTGTATATATATATACATTGTGATAATCACTGATTTGATTTTTTTTGGAAAATTATCCCCGGTGAATATAATTAATTAACATTTTAATTGCCAAAAGGGTTAATTCGTGGGATGTGTTTGAGTTTCTTTTCATTGTTCACTTTTTTTCTGGTCATCTTAGGCCCCAACAGAATCAGTGAATATTCTTTGTGACTTGGACATGGTCATACAAGACTACTACCATACCTTAGTGTACAGATTGATCTACGTAGCAGTTTTAATTTTTAACAAATAATGCTTTATTACAGAGATGGATTGTCCGAAAGAATTCTCTAAATATTTCCAGTTGCTTCTAATCTCCCCCGACCTCCTTCCCCGTCTCTACAAAGAGACATTCACAGTAAATGTTTTGAATTATCGATGGCGTTGTCTCGTCCAAATGCGTTCGAATTTGCTTCGTCTCCTGTCTGAGGTGGCGGTCGTCTGCCTAGCTCGGAGGAAATATTGTTTGTTTTTTTCCATCTTTGTTCATGTATATTTGTCTTAGTTTGATAGGATATTCGACCTGTAATGTCCCTTGCATATTAATGACAAGCTGTCCCCTGTTGACATGGTGACTGGTTAGGTCTTTCCACAGAAAGGGTTCGTGTTATAGACAAATCACGGTTTAAAGGACCATTGAAGTACAGGGCAAAATTTATAAATAGGATCTGCCGGTAATATTGAATGTAACTACGCTACAAATTGTTTTAAGTCTAGAGCAAATAGCTTATATGACTCTTAAGGATATGAAATGAATTTGGTAAGGAAGGGCAGTCTATTTATTGTAATTCTTTGATGCTTTTATTCATCTTGTTGGACATATTTAATGCCCAATGCTGGTTACTCTGTCATCTGCGTCGTTTTTATTCTTCATCCAATCCATTGCCTCTGTCTTCGCAACAGTAATCATCATAAGGTGTGTTCGGATTCTAAACTTGTCTTGCTTTTCGTCTGCAATTTCATACGATTTGCGGACCTTGTTCTTCGTGGGTGACGTGGAATTATTAATGCGTTCGACATGTATATTACTCATTGTGGGTGGAGGGGATTGTTTAGGTTATATCTTCGTGAACACTTGATGTTGCTAGCATTTTTGATTAATAACTCATTCTTTCCCTAAACGGAGAAAGGTCTCTTGGAGTTTAGCTGTCCTTAAAACCCACTGGGTTTCTTCGATCGCGTCACATTAAATTCTGCGGTTCTTGGCTGCCAGACAAGGAGTTGTTGCACTTTGGTGGGAGACACTGGAATGGAATTTTTTAAGAGGTAGGGTTTAAGATGCAACACAAGGGGTTACAGTCCTTCCACTGATTTACTGCATGCAGTATGGTAAAATGGAGTTTACAAAATTTTATGACATTAAACTAGGTTTCTTTCCTAATCGGATTCTGTTTACGTCAATACTTAAAAACTCTGGAGATGAGTGGACGCCAAGGTCACTCGTTTTGTGTGCCTTTAATTCATCCCGGTTAGCAAAATGGTTTTCTGTTTGTTTTTAAATGATGGCACATTGAACTTTTCACAGCAAACATTCATAACTTCGAATTGACTTTTTACAGTTTGAAAAAAACCCCAAGGCCTGCTTATGACAATGCAGGAATTTCACTCCCAAAACAATTTTCAGAGTGCAAGATTGGCAAAGTGCATGGCAACCTAATGCAATTACCCTTAACCCTTTGATGTTCATCAATAGATTACTAAGGATTATTTTCCCCCTTACCATGTTATTGGATTCCATTACTAGCAGAACTAACATTTATAGGTTCATCTCCCCCTTAGCCCTTTAGTGTTTAAACCGGCCATTTCTGGCCCAAATATTCTACATGTTTTATATTTGAACTAGCCATATCTAGCCTCTCACACCTAACCTACAATGTCATTCTAAAAATAAACAATCACATCATTGAAACCTCAAAGCTATGAGATAATGCATGATTAATTCAAATCAATTTGAGTGAAAATAGCATTACATTTAACAGAGTAATCTGAACATTAAAGGGTTAAAGTGCTTCTCAAAAGAATTTGTATCGTTTGAATGATTGGGGCAAGGCCTCCAGGTGAAGCTTTCTCTTTGTCATATCTTCTACAAACGATGTTTCTTCATCCAGGGGACCATTGGCAAACCTCAATAATCATTTTGTGTCTTTTAAGGTGGCCTTTTTCTAGGACGCAGATAGTTCTAACAGACAGCCCCTTCGCCTCAGTCCCCTTTCACACACACACACACACACACACACTCTCTCTTGCAACTTCGTGGCCTTTCCACATGTGTTTTTATTATTCGAGTGAATGCATGCCCCTTGGTATGCTGTCTCAAGGAATGCCACCTCTTGTATAACACATTTGCACGCTCAGTCGATGGCTGTGTTGCACTGTGCGCATGCGCGACCGTGATATGGAGCGCGAAAAGAGATGACGTTATGTGGCTACGGTGAAATCATTCAGCTTAGTTGTACACAAATAGGGCCGGACCAGTGCGAGTTTTTATTTATGTAAGGCCTAGTAAAGATTATAGGGAAATCGGTATAAATTTTTAAGGAACCTAATACAAGTATTGAGGGGGGAAATACTATTTGAAAACATTTTTTTTCTTCTCCATTGTATGTGTTAAGCTGTTATGTTAATCTTTTCGTGGATTTAATTTGTCCACGATGGTTTAAAGTCTCTCTCTCTGCTCTTGTCCCGATGTCTCGCAATTGATTGTGTCTCGGGGGTTAATTTAGATATTAACGACTGGGATTTTTTTTTTTTTTTCTTTACTCTAAAGTTGCAAATTTGCCCAATTTTGGTCTTGATGTATCAAATGGCAACTTGTGAGATAAAACCAAGTGCGTGGCAGTTTTTGATCAAACTTTTGATTTAATCTCGGGGTGAGAAAGAATTCTGACCAAAGTTCACTCGAGTTTGATGTTAGTTTGAAGATATAATTCTGATTGAACATTAAGCTTTTTTTTTTTTTCATTCTTTCTTTCTCTCTCCCTTAAAATATCCTTTTAATGTGCGTTGTGTTTCGTGTGAACCTCCCTGCTAGTATTATCGTCAAATATGTTGAGATTTACAACACCTCCTGTCAGCGTGGTGGCGGTGGTAAATATATAGTTTAACAGCCTTTATATTAGGTTACTCATGCTGCTAAGATTTTATGTCTGGAACCTGCTTCGTTGCCGGTAATTTGTGCACACTTTTACAGATTTCTCACTCAATGGTGGTGGGGGTGACTTAACCAAGCAACTGATATTTTAATTGTTACCCTTTGGCTGAATAAAAAGTCTTGTTGCTAGCAGTCTTCTTCTGTTGTGAGGAGGCCTTTTGAACAGCGAGGTTCTGTATTTGATCACACCTCGGTTTATCTAATTGACTGGGTAATCTTTTTTCTCTCTTCCTATGGATGAATTTAGGCGGGATTGTGACGATCCTCTTTAGTTAATAAGCCAAATTTGGTGTTTCTTTTATTTTCCTCATCCCTTAATATTTTCACAGTACAATATCTTATGTCGCGTAAATTGATTTTTTTTTTTTTTTTTTTTTTTTTTCTTTTTGCAAAATGTTGACCCTTCATGGTCAACAACACTTTGTCAAATTTATATGGACTATAAAAGTTCTGGACATGAAAACATTTAAAATAGGTTTTAAAGTTTTCAAAGCCAGAGAATCTGTTATAGTTCTTAGATAGTCCTGCCAGTTGAGGCTGTTTTTGTTGTTTTTTTTTAAATATATATATTCTGTCTATTGGTATATTTTGAAGAGTACAGGCTGCTTTGGTGACCTCGGTTGGCAGCGGGTGGCCTTTTTTCTGTTCTGTTTTTTTTTTCCTTCCTCTTGGAAAAGTACACTTGTTCCTTGTAGTAGTCGACTCTGTTATATGATGAATACTCCCAAAATATATATCGGCAAAGTTGTAAATTAGTCTCAAGAATGTTGTCTACTTTGTATTCAGGCCAATGCTGCAAATTCTAGTTCTTTAAAACGTGAGGAGAAAGATAAACCTGCAATAATGTTAAACCGTATAAAACAAACTGAATCCAATATTTCTCTCTTCCCTAATGATCCACCACACCCTTTGACTGTCCCCGTGTCGAAGGAGCAGTCTCTCACCATTACAAAGGTTATGGGTTTGCTGGAGGTATTTCTTGTTAAACGCTTCAGTCTGATCAAAACGTTTTTGTATCCTCTTGGTCCGGCGATGGATTCTTCTCAAAGGCCATGCTCTTGTCTACCAACAACATCTAAAACCTGTTCGAAAAGTAAATGCAATAAGCCTGACAAAACAGTAATCTTACACCTGTATGTTTTACTGAAATAAAAACAGACAAAAAAAAACCAAAAATAAAGTGCAGAAATCAAAAGTTTTTTCGTTTTGTATCTTGATGACTTTTGAAACTTTCTCATTAATCGATGCAAAAGTTTTTTTGATTTTCTTCCGGGATTCCTAAAAGTAGTTTTGTCTCTGAGAAGAGCAATTATTGGTAGGTAATTATAACAGTTTATTACTGCTGGTGGTTTGTGTGCTTTTAATTATCAAATGCAATCTTCGTCTTCATTTACTTCTGATGTTAGGCACCTATTTTTTTCTTTAGTTTCAGTAACTCTAAAGTGAACACGTTAAGTTAAACAGAGAAATGGTTCCTGCCTCTTTTGGTCATGGAATAATTGATTCTCAGAGAATTCTTATTCTTAAAGAATTCACTTGTATAATTGTAATGATACAATGGGTTTTGCAAATTTGCATTGATATTCTTGGACCATTCAAGACCATCGATTATACTGGACATGGAATATAAAAGTGCAGGGTTAAGGGCCTTGCTTCCACCCTGTGTGGACCCATGAACAAGTCTTCTATACGTTTGTACATCTGCTCTTGTTTTGACATCACACGAGGTTTGTCGACTTATCTCTCTTAAAGCGGGCAAGTGTCATTCATTTCCAGTGTATTCTATGAAAACATTTGACCATGGTGAATCTGCCTCAATGGATTCCATTTGATCCATGCAAAGCTCGAGAAAATGGACATTAAAGTAATGATATTAAGTGAAACATATGCAGCATTGCCATATTGTTGACCCTCGACTTATATTGTGTTCAGTTTTTTTTTTTTTTTTTTGTAGGCTCCCATAGGTCAAAGGAATCCTAGCTAGCTTCTTAAGACTCTAACATAGGCGCCTGTCTAAGATGTGACGTAAATCGATTTGCTGTGGTTTCATCTTGATGACAGGTTTTCACTTTACCGGGGACTTCTCCACTTACTGAGTGACCAACACCCTGTAAAAGGCATCAAGATTCCAGCATAATATGTCGTATCCACCAGTGGTGTTAAGAGGAGGGTTTGTTGGTTAGGATTCCTAAATCATGTAATTTAGCTTTGACGAAAGTTTTACAGAGGTGTTCAATCAGGAGTTTCTTTTGTGATGAATGTAAGAGGAATGGAAAGAGAGAAAAACGGTTGTGAACAATCAGTGATTGTCCAAATAGTGAATTGCCTGGTATGTTGCTTTTGATTTGATGTCTATAATGTTTTGAATTTGTGAAAGCACCTACATTCCAATCTCAAAGGTCTGCTACTCTTGGAGAATCACAATGGCTGCAGCACCACATTGGTTTCATATATTTTGGCCATGGATGTCCTCAACTACACTGGCCAACTGGGATTCAGTTCTATTTGTCTTAAACTTGCACATCACTCGAAAATGAAAACTGAATCTGATTTATAAAAAGGTTTTTCAGGTTTTGGATATGAAAGTGGTTCTTGACCATCCTGGCTTTTGTACAATATAATTCAAGTTTTCAAGTCATCCCGTTTGAGGTTGAACAGAAGAAATTGACAAGACTTTAATTGCTTCAATAAGATCAGTGGACCTTCATCAACAGATAGCCCTGTCTACGCTACTCTTAAATTACCTTTCACATTTATAAGCTTCCTGTAGCAAAGATAAGTGAGAGCAGATAATGGTGATGGAGCAAAGTCTTAGCACAAAACACTCCACTGATAGGAAGAAGAACCTCAGATCAATCATGATAGAGAGTAGATCATCATCATTTAACCCATTTAGCATGGGTTGGACGATTTGACTGAGGTCTGGCAAACCAGTTGACTCAGTTTGACATTTAATTTATGCTAAATTTCCTGAAGATCAATTTACCCTTTAGTGTTCACATTATTCTGCCAAAATTAATAATGAGGTAGCTCTTAATTTTTAAAACGACATTGTAGGGTTGGTGTGAGAGACCAGATATGGCTAGTTTGAACATAAAACAGGCAGAACACATTTGGCCGGTTTAAATGCTAAAGGGTTAATCTGCAGTCAAATGTTGCAGCTTGGCCCAGTTTTCTCTGTGCCATTGTGGTGGGCATATATTTCGTAGTTGTAATATTTCTGGTAATATGCTTAATTCAGAGTCTTACCATCAAATGCTTAACTAAGCAGATCTGTGGATGCAAAAGGAAAGGGTTGCTTACCTCTGAAAGCCTTGTCCACCTTGAATAGCTGCGTTTCAACAGATGCAGTCGTATGCTATTGTAGATTCACCCTTGGGAGGCATCCCCAGACTTTGTTATACTTTTAACTTTTAATACATCTAGCACTAAGCAAATCGTGTCACTTAGATACTACTCTGCTGCTACTACTACTACTATTGTTCAAGCAGCAAGCTGGCATACTGGTTAGCGTGCTGGACGAAATGCTTAGCAGTATTTCACCTGTTGCTACTTCCTGTTCAAATTCTGTCGAGGTCAACTTTGCTTTTGATCCTTTCAGGGTTGATGTAATTTCAGGCCTTGTGCCTTTAGAAGAAACAGCATTTCATTTGTCTTTATGTTCTGCAGTCCAGATTGCACCAAGGTCAACATTGCCTATCATCTCTTCACTCAATGAACTAAGAAGTACGGGAGGGGGTCATCAAATGTATTTCACTTCCCCTAAATTCCTGGCCTTGTGCCAAAATTATCAGCTGGTTGGGTGATATTCAAATTTTTTGGTTTTTATGTCAACTCTGCCAGTTCTTACTGCATTAACTATTGATTCCAGACCATTTGTGTTGCTTGTCAACAGATTCTACAATATGCAGGTTATTGATATATCAGAAGACTCTCTTGGATTCTTGCCAAAGGAACCGATAGTGGTGGAGTGGGGAGCGATGGCTCAATGTTTACTGAACCCACTCCTCCATACTTTGGTTTGTTGCTGCCAATCCTGATATGACATTTCAATTGGAGTCTCAATCTCATCAATGTTGCTTGTTTTACCGTTCTACTACCAGATTGCAAAATGTGGAATCCTCCTGGAAGTTAATAGAAGCAAACTGTTTTGGCAGTTGAACAATTTTAAAAATACAGTATCTGTCCTTGGCCAAGATTCATCAGTTCTCCCGTTCTTTCGAAACTCTTGTCTAGTACCATTTTGCTGAACTTCTTTTACCGGTTTCCTTATTTGTGAATCTCCTTTATTCATAGAATATTTCACTTAGCAAGTAACTACAAGATGCATCTCAACAGCCATTCCCTGATGGATCTACAAGCTGTAGTTATATATATATATATATATATGTTTAAATTCACTTTTGACTGTTTGTTGCAATCTCAGCAAGATTTTGAGTAAAAGACCAGGCGTTGCATTCTCAGCTGAGCTACTTGAATTTTTAAGTCTTGTGATATTGTCTGCATTTTAAAAGGAATTACTTGTTACCTGATACATGGTTTTCTTAGCTGGCAGCTTTTAGTTTGCTTACCTTGAAACTGCCTACATTACAGGTATTTTGATGGTTAGTTGGGGTGGAAACAAATTTAGCAAAAATATGGAAAATCATATTTTCAAAGTTGAAGACGGCTACCTGTCTAGTTGCGGTGTTGTAACCCATCTTCGGTTGGCAGTGCATAACCACTGCCCATTGGTTTGTATCCAGCTCTAGCTGTGCACTCGTTTTAGCTGATGCTTCTCACAAGTTTATTCAGTCTGGTCTGTTGCAATCTACTGCTTATTGTTTCAAGTAAGATATGAAATTTATGAAAACAGCTTTGTCCATTACTAAGCTGGTATTTGGAATATAAATTGTGAAATTTTGACGGATTTTAATTTAACCCTTTTGTTATCAAACTGCCGAAGATCACTTCAAAGTGATATAAATTAAAATTTTCCATCAAAATTTCAATGTTTAATTAATGTTTCAAGCAGCACCTTATTTCAAATTTTTACCACAGAGGGAGGTGGTGTTGAGTCAATTACATCAATCCCCAGTGTTCAACTGGTACTTATTTTATCAACCTCAAAGGGATGAAGGACAAAGTCGACGTTGGCAGAATTTGAACTCGGAATCTAGTGGCAGGCAAAATACTGCTCGGCATTTTCTCCAGCATGCTAACAATTCTGCCGGCTTCACTGCCTTATGCAGCAACTTAATAATAACATTTATTTTACCAAATTCTTAATTATTCTAAAAATTAGTTGAAACAAAGGAAGTTTGTTTCAATAGAAGAATGGTAATGAAAGGGCTTACGTCACTAAAATGGAATAAAAGCAAGGGCATTACCGGTGGGATGGTATCATCGGCTGTTATTTGTGGGTTGATTTGATGGGTGTTTCCACAAACTCCCTGAAGTTTAATTTTCCAAGAGGTTCACAAGGTAATATATTCCTGCAGAAATAATCCACCTAATTAGTTGAATCGGTCATAAAACTAATTAGTATTTATTAATTGGGGTTTTATTTTTGTTTGTCAATGTGTACGTAAAATTCTTTTGCATTGGGTTGCTCTTATGTGACTGATCCTAGCATTAAGACTTCCAAGCAATTTCTCTCGTTTCAACATACATTGTTTTGTGACTGACATTTTATCATTTTTTTTCCCCCTCGACATCCACATTTATGTAAACCCTTTTTTATTTATTTATTTTTTTTAGCTATATCAAGAACCCTGTTCCTTTTGTCTCTAAATATACACATCATGAGGTTGTGTGTCATTGTTGCAATTAAAGCTGGTTCAAGGTCCATTTATGAGTTTCAGAGAATCTTGCTGTCTCACGCATGCATTGCAGACCCAAATTTTTCATCGGTGTGTGCCATTTAGGAAACCCTGCAGGCCATAGTTTACCACTGATGGATTTAGGCAATGTCCTAACAAAAGCCGCTTCCATATTATAATAGAAACCCGTAATGACTGTATTTTGTTGCTTTTGTCTGTTTAACCCACCATGTCTGGCCTCTCTCACCTACCCTACAATGTCATTCTCAAAATAAACAATCACATCGTTGAAATCTTGCAGCTATGACCTAATGCATGATTAATTCAAAGCAGTGTGAATTAATTAGCATCACATTTGACAGTAATCTGAATGCTAATAATTAATCAAATGGGCAAGTGAAGTGGCTGAGTATTCTAGACTCCTGGGACTCTTAAAATCTTCATCATCAATTAACATCTGCTGGCAGGGTTTGGATGGTTTCACAAGTTGCATCAAGCTGCTGTTGTCTCTTTTGGTAGGGTTTCAATTGCTGGATGTTCTTTCTAATGCCAGCCACTTTACAGAATGTATTGGGGGTTCCTGTTATGGCGCACCAGTGTCAGGGTTACCAAGTAACTTTCAAAGCAAGGCCCTTTCAGCTGAGGGCAGGAGTGGAACTAAGAGAAGTGTCTGTGTACCAGGCAAAAGTTTGGAGTTTGATACTGGGACCAGGAAAACTATACCTGAATGATTGATTTACAGGTAGTTTCCATTCACCTAATTTCATTGAGAAGGCTTGGCACCTGGGGACCTCGTGGTTGTGATACAAATCCTTTAACCACTCAGTCATGGAGAGTTGAAATGCCAGGTCTGATACACTTTGACTTCAGGGTCGTCTGAAGAAAACAGCCGGATTAAAAAGGATACCAGCAATAATGAAATTAAAAAAAATTTTTTTAAGCTTTCTGGAATTTCAAAACTAAACAACTCCTTCAAAATTAGTTGGTCATGCACCACTGACTGTTTTAATTTGTTTTTCCCAAAATATTTTGGTTTTTCTTGGGTTCAAAGACTGGAGATTCCAGCTTCGGTCAATCCAAGGCTCTCTAGTAGAAGACGCTTGCCCAAGCTGCCAGGCAGTGAGACTGAACCCAGGACCATGTGGATGGGAAGCAAACTTCTCTCTTACACAGCCATTCCTACTTCCACCAGTTTTTTCCCCCTCTCCCACCTTCCAAAATCTTGTGAATATTTTTATTTCCTTAACCCTTTAGCATTTAATCCGGCCAAAAGTATTCTGCCTGTTTTATGTTCAAACTGGCCAGATCTGGTCTCTCACACCAACCCTACAATATCGTTTTAAAACTTAACAGCTACCTCATCAAAATCTCATAGCTCCAAGATAATGCATGATTAGTTCAAGGCAATGTGGATGAAAAAGCATTAATTTTGGTAGAATAATGCGAACACTAAACGGTTAATATGATGAGCTACTTTTTAATTAGATAAGGCATGTCTTACTACTAACAGTGTTACTATTAATAAAATTATTTAAATGTCTTAAACGAGCTGTTAAGAAATTAGACCAATTGTCTAAAGTGATGGCCTTATCTGGAATAACTTATCTCAAATTAACTCATTTTAGTTATGTTTTGCCACAATTGAGAAAAGATCCTTTTTTTTTTTCCTTCTTTGGATTTGTCTTTTGATCATCAGGGATACAGAAGCTGGCATTTTCCCTTTTTGTTTTGGTGATGCTGGTTGATTTAACCCTTTAGTGTTCAGATTATTCTGTCAAATGTGATGTTTGTTTATTGAAAATGGTTTGAATTAATCCTGGATTATCTTGTAGTTTAGAGATTTCGGTGATGTGATTTTTTAGTTTTAGAATGACATGGTAGGGCTGAGGTGAGAGGCGAGATCTGGTCAGTTTCAATATAAAACAGGTTAAATATTTTGGCCAGATATGGCCGGTTTGAATGCTAAAGGGTTAAAGATGAATTATGCACTTCAGTAGAATAAAATATTTTTATGTAAAATCCTATATTTACCCAGATGATCATGGCGGGAACACGTTTGTCATTATCTGTTATTGAATCAAAATTTAGCAGCATATATATATATATATATATATATTATACACACCTGCATCTTTCGAGTGTTGGGCCTCACGGAGGCAATGACTGGAACCTTTGGCATTATGTCATTCTTAAGAAGACCAAGCAAAATCGCAGTCGTGGCAGTTACTGGTGTCACGCAAATTGGCACTTGTGCCAGTACACACACTTGCATATATATATAAATACACACACACATATATATATATATACACAACACACACATATACACACACACACACACACATATATATATACATACACACACACACACACACACACATATATACACACATACATAAGGATTTCAACGCAAGCTGTTATTAGTTTGATGTTTCTGAAAATTCATTGGTCAGAAACGCCTTTATAAACACTTGAGATTCTTAAGGATTTCTTGAAAATACATGGCATGCTATGCAAGCCTGTCCAATCTTTGTATTTATCAGAGGCATGAAACTTCCGGTAGCTCACACTTCAATGCTGTCTTTATGAAACAATACCTCTGATGCTGAGGTGTACCTTTTCTGTTGGTCCCACTGACAACGGAACAGTAGAGACCCACCATACTGAGACTTATAAACAGAAAGTACACTTCACCGTTTTGTAGGGTCTGCTGCAGTCTCCCAATAGATTTCTGAACCCTTTCCATATGCTAGTAAGATACTAAACAACCTTGACCAATTGCACTCTGGGGGGAACACTTACAAATAAAGAATGAAGAACAGCATTTCAATGTTTGCTTTTTGTATCCTTCAGATGGAATTTGGACAATCATGGGTTTGCTTTAGTTAAATAAATATAAGTACAGTGTTGGCCAACGGTCAGAAAGCCTGACAGCATTCTGTGGTCTGGTCACTTTGTGTTGTCTGCTTTGTTTTTTATACTTGATGACTTTTGGCCATGGATAAAAAAAACATTGACCCTTTGTGCAATGTTCACCCTTCTGCTGGAAGTATGTGTATTATAAACACAAATATGGTAAGTTCTTTGATTTTTATTCCTTAACAGTTATCAACTGGAAAAGAATGGAAGCCGTGTGACACATTTCTGCTCTTCTTTTTTTACCTTAAAATCACCAAGTTACTGAGCAGAATATATTTATTCTCTGTTGTTTGGTAAGTAAATATACAGCTTTTGCTTAAAGGCTGCGTGCACCTAGTATTCCTGCTACAGTTTTCCACCTGTTTCCAAGACAACAACATCAATAAGCAACGACTGGTCTCCTTCCTATTCACAGCCAGAAAATACCTTCCTGTTAACAATTACCATCTTTGGACAGTGGTATTATTTACCTACATCAACGTTCCAGATCCACATCCTCAAAATAATTCTTCCTGCTGTGAGCACAATGTGTCGGAAGTTTGAACAAGGGGGCAAGTGGATTACATTGACTCCATTGCTCAACCAGTTCTTTCACTGACCCCAGAAGAACTAAAGACAGAATCGATTTTGGCAGAATGAAAAACTGGAAGAAATGTATCCCAGCATCTTGGACCTCGTCCCCAAAATATTGATGTCCTTTACCAACACACTCCACCCTCTGATTCCCAAATGTTTCTCTGTCCCCTCTGTTTTTTTCTTTTCTGTGGTGGTGGTCCCTCTTCACAATTTACTAATCTTGGACACTCCTCATTCATTTATCATCATCATCCATATTGAGACCCCATATCCAGTTCTTTCTCTGAAGGGCAGCTTTGTGGAATTCCATCCTAACATATTTCCCAGCTGCTCTCAACTTACAACCATTACACAAGGATCACTAACAGCACTGGTCCCTGGCAGACCTATAAAACCAATATTGAACATCTTTCTCTGGTTTGAACTCAGAAAAGAATGGTGACTTAATGCAATTGAAAGGAGGTTGGTATCCGTCCACCTTGAGATCAAAAGCTTTTAACTAAATGTTTTTGTGGTTTTGGAACTCTCTCTAATTGATGAGATTTCTTTGACTTTGGGTCAAAGTAGCCTCATGGCTTCAATTAGAGATTTTATCAAATCCTAACATAATTGGTTGGGACCCCCTTCGGTCACAACACTGACCCTGGGATTGCACCTAGAAAGTTACCCTCCCAGGCACAAGTCTGGGCAAGGTTGTTTATGGAAGACCAGCAGTCGCCCATGCATACTGGTCTCCTCTCTCCACGCCACCAATGTTATCCAAGGGAAAGGCAAAGGGGCCGATACAGCTTGACACCTGTGATGTCGCAACTCGTTTCTACAGCTGAGTGAACTGGAGCAATGTGAAATAAAGTGTCTTGCTCAAGAACTCAACACGCAGCCCAGTCCAGGATTCGAGCTCACAACCTCACGATCGTAAGCTCGATGCTCTAACCACTAAGCCATGCACCTTCATTAACGTAATTACAGTAATTTTATTGTACCTAATTTAGGATGGAGTGATGTTATGTATAATCAACAACACAGAATGGATGTACAGCTCAATTCTCATTGAGTCTGTTGCACTTTTCTGTTTTAAATTAGGGGATTCAAATGTTTGTTAGGATACCTTATATTTACTGATAATATTGCAATAAAAAAAGATTGCTTTTTGGGGTCTTTCCTTCTCTCTTTTAATCCTTTTGTTATTATATTTCTGTTGTAAAACACTGCCTTTGGTTCAATTTATTTTCCATGCCGGTGGAACGTTAAAAGCACCAGCCGATGCCAAACTCCCCTGGCGTGTAAAAGGCACCCACTACACTCGTAGAGTGGTTGGTGTTAGGAAGGGCATCCAGCTGTAGAAACACTGCCAGATCAGACTGGAGCCTGGTGCAGCCTTCTGGCTTCGCAGACCCCAGTCGAACCATCCAACCCATGCTAGCGCGGAAAACGGACGTTAAACGATGATGATGATGAATTTAGTAAAACAACTCGTTAAGGTAGTGTTTAAGAGCATAAATTAACCTACAATTTTGATCCAAAATTTCAATTTAGATCACAATAAAACGGAGAGTTTTTGTCGTAGAATTGGGGGCAAGCTTCAGGTCGGTGGGTACCTGAAGGGTTAAACAGATTAATTCCATCCATTGTAGCTTTTTAAGCATTGGATTTCTTGGACACAATACAATAGCACATGAACCTTTGGCCAGTTGCCTTTGACCATTCAGTCCTCTCTGCTTCGTGATTGTTTTACAAATAACTATTTGTGCTGGAGAGGTTTTGTCAGTGTTTAGATGTAATTAAAGATGATGAGCTGCTATTAGATCTAATGACCTGGCTAACAATGGACGGATTGTCTCTGAAATAGCTTCTTCACAAGGGTAAGTTGAGATTTCTAAGCATGATTTAAATTCACGAGATTGCTGACATATTTAAGACCACACAGACTAATGGTGGTCTGCATCAGCAAAGAATGGATATTTGGTAAGTCTTGTGTATTGATGGGAGACGAAAATGCAGGTGTTCTCTGCCTGGTTCTTCAGAAGGGCACAAAAAGGGTTTATCCTTTTGTCTGTCTCAGTCATTTGACTGCAGCCATGCTGGAGCACCACCTTTTAGTCGGACAAATCGACCCCAGGACTTATTCTTTGTAAGTCTAGTACTTATTCTGTCGGTCTCTCTTGCCAGACTGCTAAGTTACAGGGACATGAACACACCAGCAATGGCGGGTGGACAGACACACAATCATATGCATATATATATACACAACGGGCTTCTTTCAGTTTCTGTCTACCAAATCTACTCACAAGGCTTTGGCCAGCCTAGGGCTATAGCAGGAGACACTTGCCCAAGGTGACGCGTAGTGAGACTGAACCCTGAACCATGTGCTTGGTAAGCAAGCTACTTACCACACGGCCACACCAACTGTAAAAAAAAATGTTTTAGTGGTTTTTAGGATTTCCATGCCATACAAATTTTACTGAATAAGAACATAACCTCTATATTAGTCAAGATATTTGCAGCTAATTAAGAAATGGTAATTATAATTTAGGACTAACGATGTTGAACTTGTGACACAGTTTGGGTTTTTTCTTCCTCCTCTCAGAAGAATCTTTCAACTGAGTGATTGGTTTTTTGCATTTCATTAAGGTGTAGGATGGCTGTGTGGTAAGTAGCTTGCTTCCCATCCACATGGTTCCGGGTTCAGTCCCACTGCATGGCACCTTGGACAAGTGTCTTCTACTAAAGCCTTGTGAGTGGATTTGTTAGGCAGAAACTGAAAGAAGCCCATCGTTTATATGTATACTCATCACCATTTAATATACGTTTTCCATGCTGGCATGGGTTGGAACTGGCAAGCTGCAGGGATGCACCTGGTTCTGGTTCTCTCTTTTGGCAGAGTTTCTTCAGCTGGATGCCCTTCCTGATGCCAACCACTTTACAAAGTATCTGCTGGGTACTTTTCAACAACAGATTTTTAGTGGAAGCACCACCAGGAACTTTCTAAGTGGCACCAGTATTTCGCTACTGCACATAACACTTCCAATATTCTGGCAACTGATGATCTGATTTCTCTTTTATTCTGGACAGGTAAAAGTTCTCTTTTGATGCTTAGTGAGAACATCTGAACATGGCCAATGCCAGCGCTGCCTTGACTGGCTTCCGTGCCAGTGGCACGTAAAAAGCACCAACCAATCGTGGTCATTGCCGGCCCCTGTGCCAGTAGCATGTAAAAAGCACCCACTACACTCTCGGAGTGGTTGTCATTGGGAAGGGCATCCAGCTGTAGAAACACTGCCAGATCAGACTGGAGCCTGGTGCAGCCTCCTGGCTTCCCAGACCCCAGTCAAGCCATCTAACCCATGCCAACATGGAAAATGGACGTTAAAAGATGATGAATATCATTATTAAATAAAAGTCTATCATCAAATTGTTAAGTAAAATTCAGTGTGGCCCAGGACTGTCCTGGTCTGCTGTTGGTAGGAACTTGCTGTAAGGTAGACTTGTGGCAAGTAAAGGGTATCCTGTCCAGTTGTAAAGTTTGCTGCTTATACAGCTTGATTCTCTGCAGGTGAGTCTATTCACATTTTACCCTAAGTTAGTCCGAATAAACATGCTTCTAATCAGCCCTGCCACGGATGGGCATTCCACCCCTTTGGGTTGTATTTTCATCCCTGGGTTCCCCAATGTCCTAATTTAATTCAGTAATTGAACTGTTTTATGTACAAGGCAACCACATCCAACCTCTTGCACCTGGCCTTGAGATGCCATTCTAAAGATAAACAATTACATCATTTAAATTTCAAAGCTAGGGGATAATGCATAGGTTCTCAAAGTGGGTGCTATCCCCCCCCAGTGGGTATTGAGACGGTCCAGGTGGGCACTGGTGCCTCAGGGAGCGTAGAGAAAAAAGGAGGGGTTGAGAGGAAGACAATGAATTGGGGCCGCTATGAATTTATTATGTAGTTATAGTGTTTTATACAAATTATATATTAAATATCAAAGGATTTATAATATATATAGATTGGTAAAATATTTACACATAAAAATAGGGTTGGAGGTACTGAGTGTATTATGTGGCCATGAGGTGGGGACAGTGGCCCAAAACGTTTGAGAACCTCTGGGGTGATGCATGGTTAATTCAAAACAATAAATTCAAGAGTAATCTGAATGCTAAAGGGTGGATAATTATAAGCAATTCTTTGAAGAATTATGAATATTTTTTTATTTTAAGCACGTGAAACATTCGAGCGAGGTGGTTTCCAGTGCAGGTGGCACATAAAAAGCACCATTTGGGTGTGGCTGTTGCCAGTACCACCAAACTGGCCCACGTGCTGGTGGCACATAAGAGCACCCACTACACTCCCGGAGTGGTTTGGCATTAGGAAGGGCATCCAGCTGTAGAAACTCTGCCAGATCAGATTGGAGTCTGGTTCGCCAGTCCTCAGTCAAACCATCCAACCCATGCTAGCATGGAAAGCAGACATTAAATGATGATGATGACTGATTGCATTCTAAATTGTAACATTTAAGCACAAAGAAGTAGAGAATGAAGAAAAAAAATATGCTGAAAGACCTGTGCTTGACAAAAGTTAATGGTTAAACATCAGTGTTTGGGGTAACCCAGAGTAAAAATTAACATTTTGAATTCAACCAAGCAGACATTCAAGCTTTAGTGTATCTATAACAATATGAATGTTCTTCCTTTAAAAGTCAAGGGTTGGGTATATGACTTCTGTTTCTTTTATACACCTTGGCAAGCCTTATATATATGGGTGCAGTAGTGGCTGTGTGGTAAGTAGCTTGCTTGCCAAGCACATGGTTCCAGGTTCAGTCCTACGGTGTGATACCTTGGGCAAGTGTCTTCTACTATAGCCTCGGGCCGACCAAAGCCTTGTGAGTGGATTTGGTAAATGGAAACTGAAAGAAGCCCCTCATATACATATATATATATATATATCTATCTATATATATATTTACACACACGTGTGTTTGTCCCCACCACATTGCTTGACAACCGATGCTAGTGTGCTTATGTCATAAGTCCTGGAGTTGATTTGCTCAGCTAAAGGCAGAGCCCCAGCATGGCCACAATCAAATGACTGAAACCAGTAAAAGAATATATATTCATTCATAGTTCTGTGCCTGACAAATTCCCAAACAAAGAACCTGTTGGTGTGAACAGTTGCTGTAAGAAACCTGTTTGAACTTGCCCCCTGTGCACGTTTCTGTTTTCATAAATTCCGGACATAACCATCTGTCATCTAAGCTTGAATAGACATTTGATATGTGAGACAACATCACAGGCTCAGAATGTGACCCCTATACTCTTTACTCTTTTACTCTCTTTTACTTGTTTCAGTCATTTGACTGCGGCCATGCTGGAGCACCGCCTTTAGTCGAGCAAATCAACTTTGTAAGCCCAGTACTTATTCTATTGGTCTCTTTTGCCGAACCGCTAAGTGACGGGGACGTAAACACACCAGCATTGGTTGTCAAGCAATGCTAGGGGGACAAACACAGACACACACATGCATATATATATATACATATATACGACAGGCTTCTTTCAGTTTCTGTCTACCAAATCCACTCACAAGGCATTGGTCGGCCCGGGGCTATAGCAGAAGACACTTGCCCAAGATGCCACGCAGTGGGACTGAACCCGGAACCATGTGGTTGGTAGGCAAGCTACTTACCACACAGCCACTCCTAATAATAATAATAATCACAATAATCCTTGGGTGGAATTTATAAACATTTAATTGCATTACTTGGTGCTTATCCACAAATCATGTTTCCATGATTTTGAGAGAAATGTGACTTGTGGCAATGCATGTAGCAATGCCTTCAATGTTCATAGATTCCATCCAAAGATTATTGTTATTATTATTACCGTATTTACCCTACATTCTATCGGTAAGGCTTGATGCAACACCAAAACACTGGTTCACCTGTCAGCATCATTACACTGTGGCCAGCATAATTGGAGATTTATTTGAATATTCAAAACGTCTCCTGTAAACAATTTAAAAATCTCGGGTCGACTAAAGCCTTGTAAGTGGATTTTGTAGAGGGGAAACTGAAAGAAGCCCATCATATATATGTATATGTTTGTGTATCTGTTTGTCCCCCTTTCCCTGCCATTGCTTGACAATGGATGTTGGTGGGTTTACATCCCCATAACTTAGCAGTTCAGCAAAATGACTGATAGAATAAGTACTAGGCTTACAAAAATAAGCCCTGGGGGGCGATTTATTCGACTAAAGGCAGTGCTCCAGCATGGCTGCAGTCAAATGACTGAAACATATAAAAGTATATGTGTGTGTGTGTATACATATATATATATACACACACACACACAAATATATACATATAAGTTTGTATCTGCGTCTGTCTCCCACCACCACCACTTAATCAATGTTGGTGTGTTTACGTCCCTGTAACTTTGCAGTTCAGCAAAAGAGACTGACAGAATAAGTACCAGGCTTTAAAACAAATAAGTATTGGGGTCAATTTGACTAAAATTCTTCGAGGCAGTGCTCCAGCATGGCTACATTCTAATGACTTAGGAAAGTAAAAGACATAAAAGAAAAGATGAAATCAACGACTTTGGGTTGTGTGGAATTTAACGAATGTTAAACGATAATGAT
This sequence comes from Octopus sinensis, assembly GCF_006345805.1. Taxonomy (NCBI): domain Eukaryota; kingdom Metazoa; phylum Mollusca; class Cephalopoda; order Octopoda; family Octopodidae; genus Octopus; species Octopus sinensis. The sequence goes on from NC_043014.1 coordinate 54,907,720, forward strand.
GATGATTTGATTTCTTTTCAAATCCTCTCCTGATTACTAAATTATTATTATTAGTTTTTTTTTTCTCCAGTAAACTGATGTATGTTTTTAGAGGACTTTGCAAAGATGTGTTGGCAGGAATCATTAAAAATTGACCATCGAAAGGTTTAATGAAAGTAGAAAGACTACAAGGGATGTGAGGGGTGGGGGTGGTAAGAGAGGAAGATAAAAAAAAAAGGGGAAGCTGATGATTGCTGCTGGGAAGGAATTTGCTGAGAAGATAAAATATGAAGCAAGTCCTGTTAGGAGTTGGTGGCTAGAGGGAGGAAACTCAGTCAGAGAATTGGAAACAAGGGGGTGAAATTTGTATTGTTCTCAGCTGTGTTTATTGTTTTAGACATTAAACAGATAAAAGTGTGTGTATGTACATGCATATATATATATGTGTGTGTGTGTGTGTGTATGTATTCGTATGCAAACTACACACACACACGTGTACAAATATACATACATAAGTACTTATATATTTATATATATATATATATATATATATATATATAGAGAGAGAGAGAGAGAGAGAGATGATATGAAAGAAGATGAAACTCTCTTTCCATCAGGTAAATGGCCCCTTCTCAATATGTAGGAAAAGAGATGGAAAAAATTTTTCCCATTTCCTTTCCTACATATTGTATTGAACAAAATGGTTATGCAACTCATGTTCATTATTCTCTCAGTTGTATGGCCTGCCCTGAAAAAGAGTCAGAGATGATGAGGAGGACCATCAAAGACAATGTATGAGCATTCAGCTTTATTTAGCCAATCAACCTGCACAAATGATTTTTTTTTAATATAGTGATCAGATGTCCATTAGCACAGTGTACCACGTGTCAGGTGTGAAAAAGATGAAGTGTTTTGCTCAAGAACATGCCAACCACTTTATGTCTTGAGATCTACCAATAGTCATAAACAAATACCATTGTCACATTGGCGGTGTTCTTCAGTTCCTGTCTTTTATGGAGACATGCCTGGAGAAATATTATTTTGCTTGGAAACAGATCAGGGTTTGCAAGGTGCAGGGCATCTGGCTGTAGGAAATTTGCTTCATCCTTAGCCATGTAAAAAGGAACATTAAAATGATGATAATTATGATAAAGTAAGTGTTTGGTATTTTCATTTGTTCCTGTTGTTCCATCCACGGCCAACCCTGATCAAATAGACTGAGAGGTGATAGTTTAATGTTACCCAGCTTATCACTTCTTTGTGGTTCTCTAGTGAGGTTCATTCCGTCAAAAGAACTGAAGCCAGGTTTTCAGTTTGAGTATAACTTACTCCTTTCCTCTCGCCAGTTTCAAAAGCCCTGGAAATGGTCCCAAGCACTGCATCCAACTCCCTACTGACTCATCTACTAAAAAGCAAAAGACTTTCCAGGTTTGACTACCCCAATTTCTTATGTTTTTTTTTCAGGGTGTGTCTGATAACATTAAGGTATCCTTCCATTCTTTTTAACATGGTATGATTTGAGTGAGATCTCGCTGTTATTTGTAGCAGGTCAAGCAACCACACTGAGAGGTCTCCTTGTTGGTTCACCGTATTTAACTATAGTTGTGTGATGTAAGCAAGAAGATCTAAAGACATGGAATAAAAGTAACTTAGAGGTGACATCAGACACCAATTTTACAGCAGAAAATGGAAACCAACGGATAGTGATAAAGAAATGTTTTATCCCCCCCCCCCGTTGGTCAAGAGATTAACTTGTTGATCTTCTCAGTCTTGTTAATGATAACCTCCAAAAGTTTCAGTAATTAATCCATAATTAGATTCATTGAGTTGTTTCTTATCTCAAATATTTGAACTGAAACAAGATACTCCACTCTGCTGTGCATTAACAGAATAACTTATTCTATTTCTTTACTGCCCACAAGGGGCTAAACATAGAGGGGACAATCAAGGACAGACAAACGGATTGAGTCGATTAAATCGACTCCAGTGCGTAACTGGTACTTAATTTATCAACCCCGAAAGAATGAAAGGCAAAGTTGACCGTAGCACAATAACCTATTCTATTTCTTTACTGCCCACAAAGGGCTAAACACAGGGGACAAACAAGGTCAGACAAACGGATTGAGTCTATTATATCGACCCCAGTGCGTAACTGGTACTTAATTTATCGACCCCGAAAGGATGAAAGGCAAAGTCGACCTTGGCAGAATTTCAACTCAGAACGTAATGGCAGAATAACCTATTCTGCTGTTGCTAAGTCACTGATGAATTATAATGGTGATGGAGAGCGCAGAACATTTGAAATAGAATAAACGCATTTTTAGGACCTAATTTGAGGAACTGAAGTGACAGATGCTCTGTGGTGTAACAGGTGTTCTGATTGTCCAGGAAGTGAGAGATACTCTGAGACTTCAATTGTAGATGGGACCATAAAGTTCCACTCATCTGATGAATTAACTTTACTTGCATTCATTTACAAATATAACATTGTATTGTATAACGCTGAGTATACATACTGATGCACACATAATTTTGAAGGTTATGAAACAGCTGTAAGCATATGGGAAATAATAATGACAACAACCACAGCAAAAAAATACCTTGGAGTGTAGATCAGTCGAAACGTGTTAACAACAAACAAGATGAGGGCAAATATCCATCAAATGTAAATAATGTAAATAAATATCATCATCATCTTGTAACGTCCATTTTCCATGCTAGCATGGGTTGGATGGTTCAACCGAGGTCTAGGAAGCCAGATGGCTGCACCAGGCTCCAGTCTTATCTGGTAGTGTTTCTACAGCTGGATGCTTTCCTAACGCCAACCACTCCGTGAGTGTAGTGGGTGCTTTTTACATGCCACCGGCACAGGGGCTGGGCGAGGCTGGCAACGGCCACGATCGGTTGGTGCTTTTTATGTGCCACCAGCACAGAAGCCAGTCAAGGCGGCGCTGGCATTGGCCACGTTCGGATGGTGCTTTTTACGTACAGGTATCACGAGCTACTAATGTGGTGGAAACTCAATAACTTGGCAGATTTATATATTGTGTCATGAAGCAATCCTTCAGGCTAATGCATGCCAAGTTGTGTTTCCACAGCATGAAACTTTAAGTAGCTCATATACAAATACTGTGTATGTTAAATGATATATATCGTCCAACCCATGCCAGCATGGAAAGCGGACGTTAGATGATGATGATGATATATCCTAACTGCACAGCCATGTATAGATTATATGTGTATATGTGGAGGCGCAATGGCCCAGTGGTTAGGGCAGCGGACTCGCGGTCGTATTGAGCGAAAACACCTAAAGCTCCACGAGGCTCCGGCAGGGGATGGTGGTGATCCCTGCTGTACTCTTTCACCACAACTTTCTCTCACTCTTACTTCCTGCTTCTGTTGTACCTGTATTACAAAGGGCCGGCCTTGTCACTCTCTGTGTCACGCTGAATATCCCTGAGAACTACGTTAACGGTGCACGTGTCTGTGGAGTGCTCAGCCACTTACACGTTAATTTCACGAGCAGGCTGTTCCGTTCATCGGATCAACCGGAACCCTTGTCGTCGGAACCGACGGACTGCTTCAAAAAAAAAAAATATGTGTATATCAACATCATGACCATCATCACTTAATGTTTGTTTCCCATGCTGGCATGGGTTGGACTGGAAACTGGAGAACTGGGGGAGCTGCACCAGGCTCCAGTCTGACTTGACATGGTTTCCTTCCCAGCCATGGGGTTTTTCTGTTCAGTCTCGCTATGAAGTACCTTGATAAAGTGTCTTTCACTATAGCCTTGGGCATTAGCATAGCTAGAGTGTGTGCCATCCAGGAGGGGAATTTTGTTTGTTGCCCCCAGACCCCACAAAAGACATATATTGCCTACAGCAGACCCAAAAGTGCTGCCCAGGACAGACTGCCCTACCCCCTAGCTATGCTAGTGGCCTTAGGCCGGCCAAAGCATTGTGAGTAGATTTGGCAGACAGAAACTGAAAGAAGCCTGGATGTGTGTTGTGCTTGTAGCTCACCTACTGCTTGATAATATGTATTGGTTTGTTTATGTTCCCATAACTTAGGGGTTCATGAAAAGTGACCGAGAGAATATGTAGCAGGCTTTAAAAATAAGAGGTGAGGCTGATTTGTTTGACTTCAAGGTGGTGCCACAGCATGTCCATTGACTAAAAGAACTAAAACGGTCTTATATATATACAACAGGCTTCTTTCAGTTTCCATCTCAAATCAGCTAGCATGGTGCTATAGTAGAAGACATTTGCCTTAAATGCTGTGCAGTGGGACTGAACCCAAATCCAAATGGTTATAAAGCAAGCTTCTTACCCACATAGATACGCCTGAGCTGCAGCAAAAACAAAAAAAACATTGCTTTGATGCTGTTCCACTAGAAAGGTCATTCAGTTGGTCGAACAGCGGAAGTGTGTGTAGGTGCCACGTGTGTTTATTGGCAATCATTCGTTGGTTTGCCTGTCTTTATACATTGTCACTGCCTGGGCAGAGGTGCCGCCTTTATAATCCACCCGTAGGAGTAGCTGTGTGGTAAGTAGCTTGCTTACGAACCACATGGTTCTGGGTTCAGTCCCACTGCATGGCACCTTGGGCAAGTGCCTTCTACTATAGCCTCGGGCCGATCAAAGCCTTGTGAGTGGATTTGGTAGGCGGAAACTGAAAGAAGCCCGTCGTATATATGTATGTGTATATGTTTGTGTGTCTGTGTTTGTCTCTCCAACATCGCTTGACAACTGATGCTGGTTTGTTTACGTCCCTGTAACGTAGCGGTTCGGCAAAATTGTCCGATAGAATAAGTACAAGGCTTACAAAGAATAAGCCCTGGGGTCGATTTGCTCGACTAAGGGTGATGCTCCAGCATGGCCACAGTCAAATGAGTGAAACAAGTAAAAAAAAAGTAACTGTCCCACAGCTTTGCGGTTCAACAAGTCGTGCAGAGTCCAGTGGAATAAGGTACACCATTTGAAAAGAGCCGGGGTCAGGATACTACCTCGAGACGTTTCTTATAAACAATGGCAGCTTAGTTGTAAAAACGATATTCTGTGTATTTACTGGTGTTGTGTGTAGCGTATTTATTATATATTAATACAAAAATTTATGGTTGGGGAAAGAAAAAAACTGATCTGGAGATGCCGGGGATTGAACCCGGGGCCTTTCACATGCAAAGCGAACGCTCTACCACTGAGCTACATCCCCGTCACGTCAAACGTGCTGTATTTAAAATTAACATCTGCGAATTTTTAGGACTCCATTGAATTTAGCTTTTGACGTGTTTCATTTACTGATAACATTGATTTATCACGTTGTTTTACAGCTCATTAAAAACTCTTTCATTTTGTCAATGTCGTTTGTTTCTCTCATGTGTAGTACTTAGTTTTAGTAGACAAGGCGAAGGGGCTCAATTTTTGAGAGGAAAAGACAGAGATAAAGTGAGACGTGGGCAAACTGTGATCCTTTCGTTATTCAACCCCGAGTTCACTTTATCTGTCATGGCAATTTTCAAGCTGAACTACCTCAATATGGGTTCTATCCTTCTTTTTAGTTTTTGAATTAGCCGACACCACCAAATCACAGTCCATTAACTCTAGCGTACCCCAAGATTCATCTATGTCACCCATACGATTCCTCCTTGCTGTCACCTTAAATGATACATATATAACTGTTCATTCCTTCCTAGCCTTCGGCATATATGCACTGTCCACATGCCACCGATACACTTCACACTAAATCTACATTGCTTCATTGAACAGACACCACAAAAGAAAAAAAAATCTCCAATCTTATCGCCTTCTACGACCACTACACATATCAAGGAAGCCATCGTGCACCTCACCACCCTAAATCATGGGCAACGATAATGTATGAAAATCACAAGTTACGTCAGACAAACATTAATTAACTTGTATCCATATCATAGACAAAAAAAAAACGATAAAAAACTGTATCCCAAACACTGATCATTTCTTTTGAAGCCACCTAATGCTTCTGCTTTCGACAATTCCGAAATCTATTCAAGTCCTAAGTACAATTACCATATCTGGGACGGGAGTTGCTACTGCATACATACAGACACATGAGATTGCATCTAGAAAAGGAAAAAGAAATGGCCACCCAATTAACTGGCTTGGAATTGCTCACCTATATACATGCTGTCGCTTCATTCTTTTTTTTTTATATTGCTACTTGTGGAATTTCTCCTCATTAAAGCTGGCTATTTGACTTGTCTAACTTCCACCTTTTATCTACCTGTCTGTCCTCCAAGATATTGCACTGATCGTTAGACCTAATTCATAAAAGGTTCACCAGTCTAATTGACATCAAGTAAATTTTTCTTAACAATTAAAAATTTAAAAACGAAAAATTCTTTCAGAATCATAATTTCCATTGCGTTAATCGTAGGAATGCCAAAAATCGAAGACAAACATTATTCTTTCCTTTCTCCCTGAAGATGTGGGTACTTAATCAGAGACCCCCGTCATTATTTCTTCTTAAAACTAAGAATCCACGCTCAAAAATAAATATTAATAAGGCATAGAAATAGCTAAAAGTGTGTTTATTTTGAAGTAATACTTAAAACAGAATAGCAGTTCCTACACGGTCGTAAACCCCATGACAACAGCAGCCATGTGTGTCATCAGTCGATATATTGCCGGCCTCAAGTCCACCCTCAGTCGTATCCGAATTTAGAACATGATGATGAAGGTGGAGAGGTTAACTTCTGGCGATATGTTATAGTCAATTAATTTAATGATATACACGACACTGAGCCACGCGCCTTCACTGGCGCGTGGGCGCGTGGCTCAGTGGTTAGAGCGTCGAGCTTACAATCGTGAGGTTGTGAGCTCGAATCCCGGACCGGGCTGCTTGTTGTGTTTTTGAGCAAGACACTTTATTTCACGTTGCTCCACTTCACTCAGCTGTAGAAATGAATTGCGACGTCACAGGTGCCAAGCTGTATCGGCCCCTTTGCCTTTCCCTTGGATGACATCGGTGACATGGAGAGGGGAGGCTGGTATGCATGGGCGACTGCTGGTCTTCCATAAAACAACCTTGCCCAGACCTGTGCCTCAGAGGGTAACTCTCTAGGTGCAAACCCATGGTCAGTGTCTGACCGAAGGGGGTCACAAAAAAAATACACGACATTAGTGAATTCATTGTACATATACAAAATAAAAATACTCCGCATGGAGAGGCCGGGACCTTTCACATAACATGCAAAAAACGCGACGTCTTATGCATACACAATACAAACTTTTAGAACAAGCCAAAGCAAAAATTATTTTCAATGGAGATGCCGGGGATCGAACCCGGGGCCTTTCACTTGCGAAGCGAACGCTCTACCACTGAGCTACATCCCCTTCACGTCCCAGATGTTTTATTTAGAATAGACATCTGTGAATTTCTAGGTCTCTATCGACTTTAGTTTTTAAAAGTTGTTCATTCATAGATTTCATTGATTTTTCGCACTGTTAACATCTCATTGAAAACTCTTTCCTTTTGTCAATGTCATTTGTTACTGTCATATGTAGTGTTTTCAAGATTTTAGTTGACAGGACGAAGGGGCGCAATAAATATATATATATATATATATATATATATATATATATATACATAGGCGCAGAAGTAGCTTGCTTACCAACCACATGGTTCACTGCGTGGCACCTTGGGCAATTCTTCTACTATAGCCTTGGGCCGATCAAAGCCTTGTGAGTGGATTTGGTAGTCGGAAACTGAAAGAAACCCATCATATATATATATGCGTGTGTGTGTTTGTGTGTCTGTGTTTGCCCCCTAGCATTGCTTGACAACTGATGCTGGTGTGTTTATGTCCCCGTTACCTAGCGGTTCGGCAAAGAAACCGGCTTACAAAAGAATAAGTCCCGGGGTCGAGTTGCTCGATTAAAGGCGGTGCTCCAGCATGGCCGCAGTCAAATGACTGAAACAAGTAAAAGAGAGAGAGAGAGAGAGACATACATATATATATATATGTATATATATATATATATATATATATATATATATATATATATAATATGTATATATATATATATATATATATATATATATATTATATATATATATATATTGCCCCAGCATGGCCACAGCTCATGAGCTGAAACTGGAATCAATCATCAATCATATATATATATATATATATATACAGGTAGATAGATAGATAGATTATAAGCAACTTTCTTTATCATGGTACAGATGTGACTAATTCCGATTGTAGAGTAGTATTTTTCAAATAATTCTGGTTGTTAAGAGAATGTAGAAAATATGTAAATGAAAATAAAGTTTATTTGGTAGCCGAAACATTACTGAATCTTTTGATACCTAATACCTCGAATTCGCCATCTTAGATTTCGAATGCATAAGGAACATGCGTGCGCGCGTGCACACACACATAAACTCTTATATATATTAGATATATTGACGGTTTTTATATTTCTACATTCTACATTTTTACATTGGTTACGTTACGTATTGTTTGTATCGTATTAAGGGATGTCACTGTCGTCACTTCCGGTTCCTGTCGTAATCTACTTTCATTTTTAAGGACAATTTACTTTCACTTTTTTTCTACGACAGTAAACTTTATGATAGCTGGATACCACAGCACATTATTGCCTCATCACAAGCAACGCAGAATAAGGTTGTCTACCATCCTTTTCTGGAAAAGATAACTTTTTGTCAAGCCTTCCTGCCTCTGTGAGGGGAAATGACTTTGTAGAGATCCTTTCGTAGTAAGATTTTATTCTAAACATAATTTTCTCGTGCTTTTAGTACTACAAGAAACCTACGAAGTTAGAAACAATATTACCGTTTATAAACCATGTGGGGTTAGTGTAGTTCCCACAGGAGTTGCTATGGTATAAACTTTATATACACCTTTATACACAAACAAACAGATGTTCGGTCGAACTGATAAATTGTTTAGAATTTTAAGAAAAAACATACAATAAATTCTTGCTGAAGTCTGCAAAAAGCCGGTGAAAATATAAGGGAAAAGATTAAAAGTGCTCAAATGTTATAAATTTATCGTAGAATTGGAATATGAAATAGAGAACTGTAAGAAGAAGGAAATAAAAATCATTTTATGACATTTAATTGCAACACCAACCGGTATAACTACAGTTTAGTGCTCCCCCACTCGATATATTTTCTCATAGCTTTTTGAATAATTCTTATGAATATTTTCAGTGATATATTTTCGAAAGTGTAAATTACAATTATTTTAATAAAATAAAAAAAACAAAACAATTTTTGTAGAAAGAAAAGAAATCAATACTTTTTAACCATTCAGTAACTCGCTCGTGATCGTTGCATAATAGCTTCGAATGTTTGAATATGGCCAGCAATTATAGGAGGAGGGTGGAGGGAGTTAATCGATTCCATCGATCGCAATACTTGACTGGCAATTGTATTTTATCGACACTGAAACATGAAAGGCAAAGTTAAACTCGACCGGTTTTGAACTCAGAACATAAAGTGTTGGATGAACTGACGCCAAGCACATTGGGGCGAACGATTCTGGCAGCCGCCGCCGACTTCAGCTTATTAGCATAATATCCTAATTATATGTTTATAACCTGGGCTACATAAAAACAAGGCAGAATGAAATTCCCCAAGGAAACTGTTACTCAGTGCCATCTTAGAGCATGGATACACTGGACAGTTGCCCAGGGAGCTCACGGGTCTGGGGACCCAATTCTGATCTATGTATGCTGTGGTTTGCTTAAAAAATAAGTGCTATAGAGCCCAGTCCAGCTATTTCCCCGGGGTCTGTAATGCTTTTCAGACAGTAGTGCCCTTACTTTCAATAGCTGCGAGTTAGAGACCCAGGTTACTGCTGTATGTGTAGTGGAGGCGCAATGGCCCAGTGCTTAGGGCAACGAACTCACGGTCGTAGGATCGCGGTTTCGATTCCTAGACCGGGCGTTGTGAGTGTTATTGAACGCAAACATCTAAAGTTCCACGAGGTTCCGGCAGCGAGTGGTGGCGAACCCTGCTGTACTCTTTCACCACAACTTTCCCTCACTCTTTCTTTCTGTTTCTGTTGTGCCTGCGTTACAAAGGGTCAGCCTTGTCACACTCTGTGTCACGTGTCACACTCTGTGTCACGTGTCACACTCTGTGTCACGTGTCTGTGGAGTGTTCAGCCACTTGATCGGATCAACTGGAACCCTCGTCGTCGTAACCGACGCAATGCCACGATATATATGTGTATATATATAAACGGCAAAATGTCTGTCTGTGTGTGTGTCCTTTATACAAATCCACAGTTTTTCAGTTAGAGGGCTCGCATTTTCTGTGGTCATTCAAAACCGTCCAAGGGTGGTCGTGCACATCTTTACATTTCCCCAGTCACCCCGCAAAGCCATTAAAAGATCAATAGAAGTGACTTTTTTGTGAATTTTCTATCCAAAACCCAATCAAAATGCCCGAAACTTGATACGCCAATTGAATGCCAGCTAGCTGTATGTGATTGGTCGGAGATTTGGACAGTACTCTCGTGTATGTGTGCACACACGCAGCTGTATATGCATGCACTAGCACTGTGACCCGGCGTTGCCCGGTCATAGTGCTAGTATACATACGTGTTATGTATGTAATAAAAGTCTGAATATTCAAATTCAGCACATTTTATTAATTTTTCTTTTATGGTAAAGAATTTTCAGAAATTTGTAGAAAGTAATCGCGAGCGAGAGACGTGAACATTTTTCAGCCAATGGGTGTTAAATCGTATACAACCACGCTTTGCATTATTAGTACAGAGCGGACTCAGCTTGACAAAGGTGGACTGTAATGTCAGCCCATCTGGAAGTACCTGCATACTCACAGTTTGGTGAACTTCGAAGTAAAACAACCTAACCTCGGAATGTGTGTAGTCTATATTGAAACGGTGTGGAATATCTGGTTTTCTTTGTAGGAATTGGCTGTTGTAGTAAGCCAAGGAATTGTATGACCGGCGCTGTACAGTGTCCATAGCAAAGACAACTTTCCGATGGCCCACGACCGTCCGTTTCTACGAAGGATCCTTCACATTGCTGCTAAGCCTGTTAGAAATAACAGCTAAATTTTTCTCAACCCACTGTTATGTCTTCAAATGAAAAAGGATGCACCAGCTAACAGTAGTCAGGAAGGTCGTGGCTGAAATGCCTTTGACCATGGGTCATTCCTTTGTGGTTGACTGGAAACTAAATAAAACAACGAGTATCATATGATTAGGTTGAAGTCTTCTTTATTAAATTTTTCTTGGAAAGAATTGGGCATCCCTATAGAATAGAGTCGGAATTTATTGAGTACAACCAAAATTATTGTAGTTTCTTTGGATGTATATGTTTAAAGCATATAATGTTTAAAGATTACGAATCGAAAACGAAAAAAAAAAAAAAAGAAAAGAAAAGAAAATGGCCCACTTCCACTTCATTCCGGAATTTTCCAGTTTTGACTTTCTTTTGAATTTCTTCACCTCCAAATTTACGTCTTAAACACCTGTGGTTATGATTCTTCGAAATTATGCATAACATAAAAATACAATAGGCGCAGGAGTGGCTGTGTGGTAAGTAGCTTGTTTACCAACCACATGGTTCCGGGTTCAGTCCCACTGCGTGGCATCTTGGGCAAGTGTCTTCTGCTATAGCCTCGGGCCGACCAAAGCCTTGTGAGTGGATTTGGTAGACGGAAACTGAAAGAAGCCCGTATATATATATATATGTGTGTGTGTCTGTGTCTGTGTTTGTCTCCCTAACATTGCTTGACAACCGATGCTGGTGTATTTATGTCCCCGTTACTTAGCGGTTCGGCAAAACAGACCGATAGAATAAGTACTGGGCTTACAAAGAATAATTCCCGGGGTCGATTTGCTCGATTAAAGGCGGTGCTCCAGCATGGCCGCAGTCAAATGACTGAAACAAGTAAAAGAGTAAAGAGTAATAAAAACAAAAAAACAAATCTATAACTAAAATTTACCGAAAGGGGGGTTGGGGTGGGATTGACCCCCTCTCCCAGTGTCTCTTTCCAGATTCATAATCTACGGTGCTTAGAACATTCAGATCTGAAGAAATTACGGTCTTTGTCGCGTTAGATTATTTCCAACTTTTTTCTATAGGAATGGCGAGGGTTGTATACAAAAGATGACGTGGCTTTTGATCCAACAGAAGAAAAATTATCTAACGCTAACAACCAATATTGAAAAAGCAAAAGTAATCTAATTTGGGGGTAAACTTCACATTTTATAAACGCACCATATTGTGCCTATAAATACATTCTAAAAGAATGCACATAAAATAAAACAATCTGGAGATGCCGGGGATCGAACCCGGGGCCTTTCACATGCAAAGCGAACGCTCTACCACTGAGCTACATCCCCGTCAGTTACAGAAACATGAAATCAGTCGTATAAAAAATCTGACAACGAATTGATTCTTTTCGTTTTCTTTATATATTTATTTAAACAATGTTAAAGAATCGATATATTACTATCGATATGTGACAAGTTTTATTAAACAGAAGGCGAGAGAGAGAAAGAAGAGGGGAGTGTGATATGACAGTAGTTGCTCTCTTCAACCATGAGTTTAGTCCTAAACACATGCTGTTTATGTTAGACTGACTCACTAGTGTAGCTAGAGTGGGGCTGTCCGACCCCGGGTGGCACTTTTATGGGGGTCTGCTGTAAGCTATAAAAGCCTGTATAGGTTGTATTGAAATCAAATGATAGTGGTTTTAATGTCGGGAGAAGGGCACTTTCTCAACGTTAAATTCAACAATCGATATGTGCAATATGTATTTTTTTGGGGGGGGGGGGGGCAAGGGCGGAAAAACTGAAGGGCCGCACATATTCTAGCTACACTAGTATTAGTGGTGGTGTTGGTGGTGTGCAGTGTTGTCAAAATTCATCCACAGGAGTTTGAAAGTTGAGGTCATATATAATATGGCACCCTTTTTCCTGGGGTGAGGGGAGAGAATGAGAAAGCATTTTTTATTTCAATTGATAGTGTACTCCTCGGAGCTGCGAATCACATTTGTAGTTAATTACTTAACGATGGCCGCTCTCGTCGCTCTGAAGGAGAGAACTTAGTTAAAGAGAGTAACAAAGAAAAACAAAATCACTTGAAATGACAACAGATAATTATAGAAAATATGAGTTTATACGCAATTCTGCATTCACTAAATGAAAGTCTAGGATACATTAAAAAAAAAAAAAAAACCATATGGAGATGCCGGGGATCGAACCCGGGGCCTTTCACATGCAAAGCGAACGCTCTACCACTGAGCCACATCCCCATCCACATACAGGAAGGAGCTGCATTGAAATGAAATAAAAAAAAAAATAGTATTTCGAAATGAACTTAGAAATTACGAGTACCAAATATAACGAAAAGAAACAGCAATTGTTGACCAGCTTTTGTATTGTAATCGCTCAAATAGGAAAGCGTTATTCTTGCTCCTTTGACCTCGTATTAAAATTCTTTGCTGCAGTTATGTCCATGATTTAATGTCCACCGCATTTCCTATCTTCAAATTTTCTTATCATCATTGTTGTACAGATTAAGAGATAATGTAACATGATCAAAACTTTCCAGTATTCTTCTGCTGTATTTTTGAGCCTAGATTCCGAAGTTTGTGGACGTGGCGGAAAGAGAAGACTTCAATCGCTAATACCTTTTTAACTAACGGATTTCTTTTTCTTGATAAATGAATGTATTTTGCATTTTTTAAAGGTTTACTGATTTTTAAAGGGAAACCTAATCTGGAAGTGAGCTTTGTTATCAGTACCGGCGAATTAAGGATAAAGTTCATCTAATCTTTATAATGTTGAGCGACATATAAAATTAAAGATTACGCCCTGGGTGATTGTGGCATGTTTTAAATCTTAGAAAGTAGTGATACAGTGGAGCAAGTGGGAGTTTTTCGTCCCTTTTTTTATCATCTTGCTTGCTCTAATCTCAGGAACTTTTCCTTATTCGTTTCGTCCGCTTGAATATGGAGAGTAAGGAGTTATTCCAGACTTATGAATTTGCTATGGTAGTTGACTCTAACTCCATTTTCTGATCTCATATAAATCACGAGTTTATCATTTTAGTCAATCAAAAGTCATTCCTCACGTAATAAGTTCTAGAATTTTCTTTTAGCGACAGACAGCTTTATAAACTGACACTTTTAGCACGAAAAGACAAAGGGAATTGGTACTCCGTTCATTACGGTTCTCGGTGAATTCTTCTCTCAAAGCTGTTCTCACAGCTTCATACTCAAACTCGCGCAATTCTCCCAATAGCTGTTTTCACAGCTCTATATTCAACTCGGAGATGGCTGAAGAAGCAACGCATTTGTATGTATTGCAGTGATGTACAAGATCAGCCTAATCATCAATTATCTATCGAAACACGATGTTCATATAAGGTGGTATTTTCACGAAGCCTTGTTAAAAAACGTAGCAATGAATGTTATACATAAACTGGCACCAAGTCTTTGTCATAACCAACGCTACGATGCCACCTATTTTTAAAATACTATCATTCACTATTATATTGCTCTGCCGCAGTCATTTATGAACAAAGCTTGGAGCGCCGAATAAGGCGGATTACGAGGAGAGACGCAAGGATTTGCTATTCTTCAGTCAAATGCGAAATGGTAAACTCATAAAATATTGCCAAAATCTTAAAGTTGCTCATTTTTATAACTGGTTTTAGTCCTAATAAATCCAGTGACAGTCACTGCCAAGATTTTATTGTTTGTATAAGCTGACCACTTGTAATTTTGATGACGAGCTTGGCACAAAATATCGTACGATCTTCTTTCTAACGTTTGTTCTGAATTAAACTATTACTACTGGATGTTTTTCATGTAAACACTTTGTCTCTCTCAGCCCAGGTTTCTTGTCTTTTCATGAATTTTCTTTGTTATATCCGTTTATCATTTAACATAAGTTCAAATTGCAACCACATTCTCTTTTCCTGAAAAGTGTTCTGTTATATTTCATAAGAGAAGTCGAGAGAGCTGAAAGCTACAGTCTCCAGCAACATACTTCAGCATTTTTAATAATAGATTTGGGTCGATTTTAAAATAAGAAAACTATTAAAAGTGGATCTGTGAACAGGTTTTAATTTTTGTGCTAAGAGTGAGTGTTGCAATTTTTTCCGCCTGATTTGATTGAAGAGAAGCAAACTGGTTGTCTATTTTCTATGAGGACTGAATCATAGAATGCCCATAAACAGTCATGAAGCAGATATTGGAGAAGATAACGAAGGGGTATCTCACAGTTTCTGTATCGCTTCAAGGCCGGGAAAACTCCGATGCTGTTTGGCATTAAACAATGGTGCTGCAATTTCAACAGAGCCTTATTTTGAATCCATTTCCATTAATACACAATGAAATAGTCAAGGTCCCTGGATTCTCCTGACACAGGAATCCCAATGGAGGATGCAACCTGTCAGGGTCGGACAGCGTTTTGCATTTTCTAAAAATGTGAGCCAAGAATAATTACTCTGTCAAATTGAATTAATTTCTTTTTAAAATTGAGTAAGAACACTTATCTCTTGGGTACTTTTGAGGAAGAATTTGCAAAATTTCATCATGAATCCTTTTTTACTCACACACGTATTCGTGTGTGTGTGTGTGTGAGCGTGGGTGTGTGGAAAGATGATTACTTCCCAACCACATAATTCCGAGTTCAGTCCGACTGCGTGACAGCCTCAGCAAGTCTCTTCCACTATAGCCTCAAGCCAACGAAAACCTTGTCATATATACACACACATACATACACATACATACATATATATATATACACACACACACATATATATATACATACATGCATACATATATATATATATATATATATATATTATATATATATATATAATATATATATATATATAATATATATATATACGACGGGCTTCTTTCAGTTTCTAACAAATCCACTCATATATATGTGTGTGTGTGTGTCCCACTACCGCTTGACAACAGGTTTGGTGTGATTATGGCTGTGTGACTAAGCAGTTCGGCAAAACAGACCAAAAGAATATCAGACTTGAGAAAAAAAGCAAAAAAAAAAAGCACTGAGGTCGATTCCTGCGACTAAAATTCTTCAAGACGTTGCCCCAGCATGGCCGCAGTCTAATGACTGAAACATCTAAAACATAAAATACACGCACTTCCGTCTACCAAGTTCACTCATAGGGAATTGGTCGACTCGAGGTTACAGAAGACGTCCAAGGTGCTCGGATCGGGATTGAACGCGAAACTGCGGTTACAAAACGTGTCCTTTAGTCACACAGCAATGCCAGTTCCTGGGATAAAATTCTGTCTCTATCTATACATAAATAATGAAAAAAAAAATACCCCTATGGAGATGCCGGGGATCGAACCCGGGGCCTTTCACATGCAAAGCGAACGCTCTACCACTGAGCCACATCCCCATCTACATTTAAGCGTTTCTAATTAGCAAGTTTATTCGAAATTTTTGTTCTTGCCAAGTTTAGACAAGATTCATATTCGTTTAAAATTAGTTTCATGTTGCTTTATTCAAATAAATTTTCTCAAATTTCCATAAAGGATTCGAGAAATACTTGTTGCTACGCTTGCTCTTGGCAGTTGTGAATATTATCAATATATATATATGTCTTATATATAGAATTTCCTTTATATTTCTTTTATAATTCAATAACTTTACCCACTTAGCTCTCTCTCTTATATCCACGTAAACAGATCCATGTGTATTAAGAGGTGTTTCATGCTTTTCTCTTAGCTTCTACTGTCGACTCGAAGCGTTACTTGTGAACCTTGAAGTGGGGCATAAGCTAACTGGCCAAATAGACCCTACAAAATTGTGATCTCTTCGGAGGTACATCTGTATGAAAAACTAAGGGGCTCACCAAAGCTACACTTTATTCGCACACACACACAAAGATCGTACAAGAAACACGCTTCTTCGTGGTTATTATTAAACTCGGTGTTTATTTCAGTAGGTTTAAGTGCCAAGCAGTATAATCATTTGATTATACCACAGCAAAGGCGTCAGAAAATAATAGCCATTTGGTATTTATTCCAGTTCGCTATGATCTGAGTTCAAATCCCACCAAACTCAAGTTGGCATTTTATCCTTAACTTTTCGGGGTTGGTTAAAATAAGGTACGAGTCAAGTAGTAGGACTGATGTTACCAACAGATCCTCTTCTTTCAAAACTACTCGTCATCTGACTAAATTAGAAACATTATCGGGAAGACAGAATAAAGTTTACTTCTTTTTGTATCTGGTTCGCTAGATTTTTTATGTGAATTCTGGGGGAGGAGACCAGTCGATTAGAACGACCCAGTATGCAACTGGTACTTAATTTATCGACCCCGAAGGGATGAAAGGCAAAGTCGACCTCGGCGGATTTTGAACTCAGAACGTAACAGCAGACGAAATACCTATTTCTTTACTACCCACAAGGGGCTAAACACAGAGGGGACGAACAAGGATAGACAAAGGGATTAAGTCGATTATATCGACCCCAGTGCGAAACTGGTACTTATTTAATCGACCCCGAAAGGATGACAGGCAAAGTCGACCTCGGCGGAATTTGAACTCAGAACGTAACGGCAGACGAAATACCGCCGAGCATTTCGCCCGGCGTTTCTGCCGGCTCGATGCCTTAATTACAGCAATAATATTATTAGCAAAATGACACCCACCCACCCCAGCAAGGCAGAACAAAATAAGGGTTGCTTCCACTTCTTTCTTCCCTGTGGTGATCAACAAGTTGGAAAACGTCTCAATTTTATTAAATAATTTCAATTTGGTATATCTACGCAGGTGTCGGCCCCTCCCCATTTCACTCGGTTCCGTTTCTGTATAATTTTCGGAAAGATGGAGATCTTTTGATGAAATTTTCTACATATTCTTTTATTCTTTTACTTGTTTCAGTCATTTGACTGCGGCCATGCTGGAGCACCGCCTTTAGTCGAGCAAATCGACCCCCCAGGACTTATTCTTTGTAAGCCTAGTACTTATTCTATCGGAGACTTTTGTCGAACCGCTAAGTTACGGAGACATAATCGCACCAGCATCGGTTGTCAAGCGATAAAGAAATTTCTGGGGAAAATGTTTTCCGAAGGGGTAGGGAGAGGATTTCGGAAAATTCACACGATCCGTTTTTTTTTTTCCTCATAATTTTCAGGAAAATGAATATCTTTTAGTGAAATTTTACAGAAACCCCTTTCAAATAGCATAGATTACGATTATAAGGAAATTTGTGGGGAAAATGTTTTCCGAAGGAGTGGGGGGGAGAGGACTGTCGGAAAGTTCACATGATCCGTTTTCCCTCCTCATAACTCTTAGGATCTAGTTTAGCGCCCAGTCACCAAAACGAAAAGAACAATCCTGTCTGATAGGTGTAAAAAAACGTGTAGAAAGCGAATATGAAATCAAAAATTTGCGCAAACATATATGGACCTAGCATCGTCTTGGTTGGTAATTATTTGACAGCAACGATTCGAGGGAGGAAAGTGCAACTTGGCTGCCTCTATGAAGAACTTGTGCAGCAGACTTTCTTCATGTTGAGAAGTTATAAATAAATATCTTGCAAGATATTGTTGCAGATGTAAAATTTCATTAGAAGAAATCCATTTTCTTGAAAGTTATGAGGGAAAAAATCGGATTGTGTGAATTTTCCGACAGTCCTCTCCACCCACTCCTTCGGAAAACATTTTCCCCACAAGTTTCCTTATAATTGTAATCTATGTTGTTTGAAAGGGGTATCTGTAAATTTTCACTAAAAGATATCCATTTTCCTGAAAGTTATGAGGGAAAAAATCGGATCGTGTGAATTTTCCGAAAGTCCCCTACACCAACAATTTTTTGTTTTCTTATTCGTTTACTACACGCTTTTTTCACCTATTAGACTGATCTTATTCAGTTTTGGTGACTGGGCGCTAAACTGGATCCTGAAAGTCATAAGGGAAGAAAACGGATCATATGAACTTTCCGATAGTCCTCTCCCCCCACTCCTTCGGAAAACATTTTCCCCACAAATTTCTTTATAATCGTAGTCTATGCTGTTTGAAAGGTGTTTCTGTAAAATTCCATTAAAAGATATTCATTTTCCTGAAAGTTATGAGGGGAAAGAAACGGATCGTGTGAATTTTCCGAAATCCTCTCCCTGCCCCTTCGGAAAACCTTTTCCCCAGAAATTTCTTTATAATCGTAATTTGTGCTGTTTGAACGGTATTTCTATAAAATTTCATCAACATATATTCACTTTCCTGAAAGTTATGAGGGAAAAAAATCGGATCTTGTGAATTTTCCGAAAGTCCTCTCTTTCCCACTCCACTCCGTTGGTTTGCGCAAATTTTTTTTTTTCATATTCGTTTTCTACAAATGTTTTTACACTTGGGCTGTTTTTTTTTTGTTCTTGTTTTCGTAACTGGGGCTTAAACTGTATATTGACCCGAATTTCTACAATTAAAAATATTTGATACCGTCTTGAAAACCCTATGTGCGTACATTTCCTTCTTTTGTGCGCGCGCACAAGCGCACGGCTTAGCGAGAACATTTGTCGTCAAGAGAAAAGGTTTAAAGGTTACATCTTATATAATTCTATACTCACATTCTATAGAGAAAACCAAAGAGAAAACCTCATACGACGCCCTATAATCTTAAAACAAGGAAGGACGAAGTAGGAAAACATTTATCACAGGTCAGCTAAATGAGTCTTGACCCGAATCCTGTTTAACCCCAGGTCAGCTCTGGTCGAGCAGGTGTATAATCAAAGGCTTTCCAGCCGTGACTATGTTATCCTCTAATATACATCTCGGATTACATTCCGTACTGCGTCGGTTCCTTCTTCTCGGACAGTAGGGTGAGATACGGGAAAATTTAGCTGCTATTTCTAGGAAGCCCATCGTTGCATAAAATGCTTCATTTATACCAATATTTTGAGTTCAAATCGTGTTGAAGTCATCTCCTCCTTTCATCCTTTCGGGGTTGAATCCAGGGACTGTAAGAACGTCGGATCAAATGCGTCTGTTTGTTTCGACTCTTTGCGTTCCGAGATCAAATCCCGGCATAGCCTACTTGATGGTAAAATAGGTTTACTATTACTGCCTCGCTCCTAGGGTACCGTTAGTGGAGCCCAGTCTATTGCGAACATTAAGGCACGGTCCCCGGTTTGAACGACATCTCCCTCCTTCCCGTCCACCAGTCTCCGAAGCCCTGCAACGGGTTATATATCACTGCCCTGAAAAAGAAATGAAGATCTCATGTGCACCGGCTTCGTTTCGCCGACGCCCGAATTGCAGTTTTGCCGCCTTCCACAACTTCCTCTGCTAAACAAATAACACACAATGTCCTGCGTACTTTTAAGCACGGGGTGTTTTACTTTTTTGCTTTAAATCTCGTTTATTGGTCGCATTTTTTGGTGGAATTTGAATTATTTCAACTCGGGATTCATATCAACTATAAATGCTCTTACTGTTTTGTTAAAATCAAAATATAACGACTGGAATATACTTGGGAGTCCTAATTAAATGTGTCAGTGTCACACTTTTAAAATTTGTTTCCCATGTGGTGCAAAAAGAATATCGCTTGTTATTTCGTTACCCTGGAAGGGGTGAAATGTACTAAAGCTGAAGTTTATATATATAAAATCCTATTCCTTTAGAATATATTACTTTTTTATTTACCAAACATACAATACTCTTTTTTTTACTCTTTTACTTGTTTCAGTCATTTGACTGCGGCCATGCTGGAGCACCGCCTTTAGTCGAGCAAATCGACCCCGGAACTTATTCTTTGTAAGCCCAGTACTTATTCTATCGGTCTGTTTTGCCGAACCGCTAAGTGACGGGGACGTAAACACACCAGCATCGGTTGTCAAGCAATGTTAGGGGGACAAACACAGACACACACACACATATATATATATACATATATACGACAGGCTTCTTTCAGTTTCCGTCTACCAAATCCACTCACAAGGCATTGGTCGGCCCGGGGCTATAGCAGAAGACACTTGCCCAAGATGCCACGCAGTGGGACTGAACCCGGAACCATGTGGTTGGTAAGCAAGCTACTTACCACATAGCCACTTTTCATATATGAAACATTCGAGTAACGACAAAACGAAGAAGAAAAAAAACTTGGTAACACTGTAAACTTTGAAGTTGCTAAAACATATTTTAGCCATTATAAAAACGAAATAATTTAAAGTTCCAGATTTTATATAAACTTCTTGTGTTGTTGATGTTGTTTCTTACACAAAGTTTGTCCTGTTAAACCTGGGAGATAAAAGTATTAAAGAAGCTTAAGAGAACACGAATTTTTTAAAGTGATAATGGCTTTTAACCTGCACTACAACAATACAGCTATAACATTAATATATAAACTAGATAAATCTAAGTATTTACAAGCAGTTGATTATATTAAGATATCTTATAGATAAATAGATATGAAGTGCAATAACGGAAAGCTTTCTCTCACGTTATTTTATTTTATCTGTCCGCTTTACTTATCGTGTGAACAAGTTCTAGTATCTATTACATTCCACCACTATATAAGGTGATCGGTGACTTTTAGCTACGCCCTGCCCTTAATCCTTAACGTTTGCTATATAGCTATGATTTTCATTTACATGTACGTATCTATAACTATATATTATACACACATTTACGTGTGTATATAAGGAAGCACCCATCTATCTATCCATCTATAAAAGAAAAGCTCTACCTTGTAACTTGTCCCATCTGTCTGCAGCCCTGTGTGGCCAATAAAGAAACTTATCTATCTATCCATCCATCTATCTATCTATCTATCTATCTATCTATCTATCTATCATCTATCTATCTATCTATCTATCTATCTATCTATCTATCTATCTATCTATATCTATCTATCTATCTATCTATCTATCTATCTATCTATCTATCTATCTATATCTATCTATCTATCTACCTACATACATACACATACACTATTAATTTTTTTATTATAGTATTTATTTTATCTGTAAAAATGTTTATTTCGGATTACAATAAAGAATAGTATTCGTAACACAAGAAAGTTTGTGGTGATATATACAAATGAATTTCTTAAAATATAAAAAAATATCTGTAATTTCTTTTCTAATAATTATTCTCTTTAATTGATTCTTTTAAACGAATCTCAGCAGAGTTATTGAATTGCTGTCGGTACTTTATAGGGAAAGAAAAAGGTGAAGAATTCGGTAGGTTCTTTTCCCTTTCGTTTTTTGTTTTTTCTCTTAGTTTTCTTGTATTTAATGCAGTGGGAAATTTAGTTCTCAAAATAATTTTACTGAATCAATGACAACTAAATAGAAATGAACCAGTTAGATCACATTGTGGCGCCAAAATTCACCTTGCCTTATATTGTTGCCACCTTTTATTTTTAATTGCATTTCATCGTGTTTTCATAATTCTAAATGTGTGCACCTTGAAATTTTACAGACTGTTCTATTATATTATAGTCAATATTTCAAAGTGCAAATAATAGAAATAGAAAACATAGGAATCCCGCCAAGAGATAAGCGAGAATAAATACGCTGACGAACACACGTTGAAAGTTTATAAAGTGATATCCAAGCCGAACACTTCACTTTTCATTTGTTCTCATAAACTTCAGGCACTTTTAAAGTGCATTGTTTATACACACGATAAAATAATTGTCATAGATTTTACCATAAAACAATTTCCACGGAGAGTTTATTCAGAGAGGAAGTCAAGATGGCCAAACCGCCAGATGACGTCATGGGGTATAATTAGCCACATTAAATGATAGCAGACACGTGGGCTGGGGTTCTGCTAAACTTTTCTTACCCAACCTACCCGAACAGCTTGTCAACTTCGTATCAAGCCGGGTGGTACTTTTTATAATTGATGTTTGTAGTCACAGGTCAACCCGGGTAGGGTAGACGTGATTAAAAGCGTTCCAGCTATGATCATCCCTTCTTATTTTCAGACAATTCGACTGCATTCTTTCACCCCTCAGCTGGTAGGATGGAGTTTGAAGACAATTTTTTTTTCTCGCTGCTCGAGCGAACACGCAGGCTCTCCCACGTTGAGTCACTTTAAAAGAGAATTGTAGACACGTGGGATAGATTTCTATCGAATGAGACCTCACCTATCATCGCTCCTGTCAAAGTCTCAATCGAACCGGCAACAAATGTTATCCTCTCTCACCGATTAGTCTGATAAAAGGCTTTCCAGTCGAGACCGTTCCATCCTTTTTTCGAGCAAAGTATTATGTAAGGCCGCATAAACCGATGCTTCTTTTCTTTCTTTTTTTAAAAGTGTTTTGTGATATAAAATGACATATAGCTGCTATTTCTAGCAGACCGAAAGACCCTCATAAAGTCCTCACTTCGCTGTCTCTTGATTAGTGGTTTTATTTGACTTATAGAAACTGCTGAAATTAGCGGAGACCCTTGTTTTAAGATCTAATTATAATAATTATTAAAAAAATAACTCTGATATTGCTGTTAAGGACTTGTAAAATATCAGAGAAATTAAATTCGAGAGAACAAAAGTACCGGCCGGCAGACTGGCATGCCGGGAACGAATTCAGTCGTAACTTCGACTTGTGATTCACACACATGCACACCTACACACCCACACATACACGGCTTTTCACTCAGGATAGCTATACTACTACTACTACTACTACTACTACCACCACCACCACCGTCTGTCTACCTATCTATT